>NC_054378.1:68060028-68364716 GCF_017654675.1 Xenopus laevis | reverse complement strand
ATATTCTCATTCATTTTTGTTGCATCAATGTCCAACGTTTCGGTCCTTACTAGGACCTTTCTCAAGGATCCTTAAGAAAGGTCCTAGTAGGGACCGAAACGTTGGACATTGATGCAACAAAATTAAATGAGAATATTTTTTTATATATGGGAGTGCTGGTTCTTTTGAACATTATGATATATATATATAAATATATATGTACACAATATGTAATTTTTTCAATAGAAATTTTAAAGAGCAATGCAATTCCAAATTCCACACAAAATGCACAATGTTTACTATATCTGTTTAGAGCAAGATATGCAGATATACAGTGACAGTAAATATTCACACTTGTGAAATAATTCTCCTGCTGCCTTCTTACACTTCTTATACTGGTGGTTCCTCTCTTGGTATCTGAATCTCTTAATTACCATGTGTGCCCTCAAGTAATTCAGGTAACTATGTTAGCAATAATCATTGTCTGTGCTGGGTACATTGACAGGCATGGGACCATTGACAGCAGGGGTTATAAGCTATTGGTCAGCATGAGTCAGGTGAGCATAAATACAGAGGTGTCCAGGGACTGATGGTAGTCATCTGTCTAATATTGTATTAAATATTTTTAATAGGGACTTGAAAAATGCAGTTGAAATGAGTGTTGGCAGTAGGGATGTGTCAAGTTAAAATTAAGGATGTAAATGAGCTGGGATAATGTTGTAAATTAAATGATGACTCAAGCCTGGATTTGTAAGGCTGAGATAAAATGACTGCAATTATGGTTGGAAATATAGATAAACAACTATAATTACTTTGTTGTTAGTTACAGTATTGTATAATAAACTGAGCCGCTGTGTCTTTATTGATAATTAAGTGAAGTATACTGTACATCTTATCTTTGTCATGTGCTGACCAGGGCGCATAACTATTGGCAGACATGGGAGGGTGGACACACATAAGGCGTAATGGGCTGGTGGCAGTTTAGACAGGTAGTGTAACACAATGGACAGGTATGGAGTTATGAGTAGTGATGGGTGAATTTATTCACCAGTCGAGATTTTGCGGTGAATTCCTGCGTTTTGCCGCCTGCCAATTAAATTTGCGAAACTGCTGTGAAAATTTGGTGGCAAAAATTCTGCCATTTTTTTGGAACAGATGCTGGCGTCCAAAACGAGACGCCGGCAGCATTTCGCAAATTTTTCGCAGTTTCTTGAATTTCTCTGGAAATTCACACATTTTTCCGCAAAGCGGGACAAATTTGCCCATCACTGGTTTTGAGCTATTGGTGAACATGTCTGGAGACTGAGGTCTTCAGCTTTCAGAGATCACCACCTCTCTCCCAGGGTTTGTTCACCTTTGAGTTAACTTTAAGTATGCTGTAGAGAGCGATATTCTGACACAATTTGCAATTGGTTTTCAATTTTTTTATTATTTGTGGTTTTTGAGTTATTTAGCTTTTTATTCAGCAGCTCTCCAGGTTTTCAGCAATCTGGGTAATTTGGAACCTAGCAACCATGTACTGATTTGTATATGAGACTGGAATATGAATAGGAGAGGGTCTGAATGGAAAGATGACTAACAAAAAGCGTCAATGACAATACATTTTGTAGTCTTACAGAGCATTTGTTTTTTAGATGGGATCAGTTGACCCCCATTGAACGCTGTAGAGCGTCAGAAGAAAAAGGCAAATAATTAGAAAACTATAAAAAATAAACAATGAAGAACAATTGAAAAGTTGTTTAAAATATGCCATTCTATAACATTCTAAAACGAATGGCGAACCACCCCTTTAATAACCGTGTAAATAAATGTTTAGTAAGTTTAACATTTAAAAAATAAAGAAATAAAATGGTGTCACAGCACTGGTAGTATGGAATAAAACATTGGTGAGATTAAAGGGATTCTGTTACAGGAAAACATTTTTTCCCCCAAAATGCTGCAGTTAATAATACCCCTCCAGTAGAATTCTGCATTAAAATCATTTTTTGAAACAACAAAAAGATTTTTTATAATTAATTTTGAAATTTGACATGGGGCTAGACATGCTCTTAGTTTACCTTTTACCCTCAGCCATTGGGCTTGTGCTCTGATAAACTTTAGTCGCTCTTTACTGCTGCACTGCAAATTATGGGATTATACCTGCTATACGTCTCAGATAAATCAGATTCACAATGACAAATAGTTTAGTGCTATAAAACTGTTATAAATCAACATGAATGTATTGGTGGCAACTGTAACGCAGATACATAAGGACAAAGTGTTTAAAGTACAAATTTTAATTGGCAACAGTTATACATGGACTGCTCTGTGGATTTTTTAACCTGAATGGACTGAGTTGAACTACTTTCGCACAATGTTCTATATAAACAATGGACATGAATTATGATATTCATTATGGACACTCAAACAATGAATTATTTTGAATGTGCTTTTTTACCTACTTTTTAATTTACATTTGAACACATGTATTTCACAGAAATAAGATTAACATATAACTTGGACATTGGTGGAGCCATATAACCCTCACTTCTTATGTAATAACATTCTCAAAGCGAGCACATTTGCTAACAAAAAAATTGCACGTTGCAATGTAATATTCTTCATTAGGCTTTTATTACATTGTGAATTTTAATTGCGCAGTGCGAACCCTCAACACCTGCTTGAAGGTGACATAAACTTTTAAACCAAACTTCTCCATTGAGAAGTTTTATTCCATACACTGCGCACTGGCACAAACTATAAAATTTGCAATCGCTATCTTACTCTTGCATGAGGGGCAAAGTGTTCAATACGGCAACATGTTTGATAAAGCAACATTTTTCATTTTGCAAACATTTATTTGCATTTCGAATGAATAGCAAAAATTTTTGCGTGGCGACCAGTATTCCCCCAAATCACCTGAGTTGGCTTCCTACACACCAATATTGCAACAAAAAAACATTTATTGGTTCAAGAATAAAATTGTAAAAGGTAGAATAAATTATTAGCAATGTGCACAGTTATTTATTTGTAAAAACTATCCCATAAAAATTGAGACAGAATGCCTTTAAATATTGACTCAGGCCTTAATTTGTAAGGCTAAGATAGGCAATAGATGGGTGAATATGGGCCAAATAATTTACGAAACGGCGAAAAAATTTGCGAAACGGCAAAAACTTGCAAAACTCATTGAAGTCAATGGACGTTAAAATAATTTTTATGCCCAACAATTTTTGATACGAGTGACAATTATTATATGCGCAACTATTTTGTCCAAATGCATTAAAGTTGATGGGCATCCGAATAATTTTGACACGCTGCAATTTTTATGTGTGCGACAATTTTGACACTTGAATTTTTTTTTTGTCGCAGTGTATTCTTCACAGCAAATCCATGCCTGACGAATTTATTCACCATCGCTAATATGCAACAATTGCTGTGGTTTGCTGTTATAAGGAGCTGGCTTGATTGGAAATATACATATATAACAATAATTATTTTGGTTATTACTTTTTTATGATATATTAAATTCATTTAGCTGCAGCCTTTTTCTCACATTCTACTTCTTACAACTAAGTTGTGTCTTTATTGATAGTTGACTGAACATCATTTGTTGCATGTGAATTTATTTGTTATTTTGCTGCATAAATTAAGATTATAGTTCTAACTAATTTATATAACATGAATACTTCCTACAGAGAAGTCCCTGAGCAGAAGCAGATACAATAAGGAGCAGATTGATCAAACTTTAAAAAAAATTTATGGTCAAAATTCGACTGGGGAGTTATTCAAATTTGATTCAAGTTTTTTAAAAAATTCAAATTGGATTTTCAATATTTACCATACTATGACCCTTTAAGAATTTGAATTCGACTATTCGCCACCTAAAACCTGCCGAATTGCTGTTTGAGTCAATGGGAGAAATCCAGGGATTGATTTTGAGTTGTTTGCAGCCTTCTTGACACTCAAGTTTTTTTTTCGAGAAAAAACTTGAATCAAGTTTTTTAAATTTCGAATTGCATTTAATTCAAATTTGATTCGAGTTTTCAGGTCGATTTAATTCATCCGAGTTTTAAAAATTTAATTTTTTCAATAAGTTTTGAATGGTTGAATTTCAAATGTATGGGAGTTTCGGGCAGTTTTTAAAAAATTTACATGAATTTCAAATTCGATATTTGATTAATTTAGATTGTTTTTTTTTTATTCGAATTTCGAGTTGATGGGAGTTTATAGAAACTCCCATCACCTCAAAATTCGACCCTTGATAAATCTGCCTGGGGAGGCTAAAATCACCCATTGTATACAGTAAGGGGCATACCTCCTACACTTGGCTGGATTTTATTATACAAACTTAATGAGATCTTGCTCCTTAACTCTTTCAACGCTACACCTGTCCCCTCTATACCATGAAGTCATATACTCCGTTCGCCAGCTTCTACAGCTTTCTGTGCTTTCTCCCCCTTCCCCTTTTCTAGTCTTTATGCTTAACACCCTTTGCATTTAAACAAGTCAGACTTGCATCTTTCGTTATACACAAATACTTAGCTTCATAATACACAGTCACTCAGCTGCACCTGTATTGGCAGCAACATTTACAACACCAGCAGGCAGTCTTGGGAAAAACTGAGCTCTAACACTATCCTGTAATCATTAAGAATTTGCCTGAGATGGTGGAGAAGACATTACATATTTGAAGAATCTATAATTGACCTATCCCCATGCCTTGCCAGTAAATTCTTCATGGTAACAATAATTTCTGATGTGAGCCTTTTCAAGAAGAACATAAATAAATTCCACAAAATTCAGGCCTGATAATTAATATGTACATTACATGAATGAATATGCATCATATTGTAGCATACTTTGGAAAAAAAGTGTGCCTACAATACAAACCTTAAGAAAAGTTTTCGTGTGACATTGACGCACAAAAGCATTGTATACAAAACAATGGCTTCCTATTGACCTTGGAAAGGCAGAGTAAGTAGCGGGAAAGCAGCACATTTCCTAAAAGTAAACAGTTACAGAGGAATACATACCCACATATTTCAGTATAATAGTTACACAGGAGAAACATATATATATAAAAATATGCCAAGTTAATTAAATCACCTTTTGTTCACAGTCATGTTTCTGATAAATTCTAGATTCTGTTTTATTGCAGAAGCACTTCCTATGCTAATTTACCGTAAAACATGTTTCCTTTGCATTACTGATATATTTATGTGCATAGGATACTATTTTTTCTGGTAATAGTTTATTTAATGTATCACTTTAAAGAAGAAATTATCTCCTGTACAATTTTTTTTTAAAATTCATACATTAAGGGGGTTATTTACTTTTTATCTTCTAATAATTTACCAGAAACAAGCTCGACCTAACTCCCATCCAAGTATTTGGTTTATTTACAAATTTTTCAGGTCAAAAAAATTAAATAGAAAAAAATACAGCTTTCTGAGTTTATTTAAAAAAAGAAAACTAAAAAAGTTTGAGTTTCCAATCGAATTGTACAACATTATTGAATTGCCACTAGAAAAATTGGAACTTTTTGGGTTTTCAAGTGAACACCAGCATCAAACACCCCAAAACTCCTAAAATTTGTGAAGGTTAAAAACATCTTTAAATGGTTAAAGGGACAGCTGCCATATACTTTTACATGCATTCAACCGGTTTTAAATGGAGTTTTTTCGGATTCAGGCTTTTAGCAGCTTTGAAACATATTTAACAAATGGTAAAACTTCATTGATAAATATAATTCTAAAAATTTTATAGGAATGAATAGAAAGTGACTGAGTTTGTCTGTGGTGAGTTCTCATCTCATGTTTTCATAAATCTGCACTTAATAAATATTTGTTGATTTTTTTTAAACCTCACCATTTATTTTTTGTATGTTTTTACTTAATTATAGTGATGAGTGAAATTTTTCACTAAGGGGGTTATTTATCAAGGTCCGAATTTATCTCAGTATCAGCTGCTACAAACTCTGATCTAAGCCGCTCGGGTTTTTAACGCTTATTTATTATTACATTTTCCTGAAAATTACCTTTGCGTAAAAAGATTAGATTTTCACTTTTTTATGTGAATTTTCCCCCGAAAACTCTGAAAACATTGTGAAATTGCCTGAAACCCCTGACACAACCAAAAATCAACAGGACTGTTCCCATTGACTTTTATGTAACCTCGACAGGTTTGAGATGCCGTGTTTTTATATTCGGGCTTTTTAGCCCTCTGGGTTTAATGAATTCTGAAAAATTTGTGATTTTTTTAAAAGCCTATTATAACACAAAAAATCTAAATTTTTCGGATTTCGGGGAATTTCGGGAGCTTAGTAAATAACCCCCTAGGTTTCGCTGTGAAAATGATGCCCATAGACTCCAATGGGTGAAAAAATTTGTCGCCCCCAGACTTCAATGCATTTTGGCAAATTTTCAGTGTAGTGAAATGAAACGGGTCAGATTTGCCCCTCACTACTTAATTATTTTATACATTTCTTTTTTTTAATCATTTGTTTATGCTGGTGTATGTTTATTTTATGCTGATACTTTTATGTCTGGCTATCTTTCATTGTCTGGGGAATTTCTAGTGTAGCCAAAATGCCAAATGAAATGAAACATTCCAGATTTGTATGTGTAGTGCTCTGTAAGTGTTCAGTGTACTATAGGAAAGGATCCATCTGGAGAAAGTTCTTTACGTCAAGAGGGTTTGTTTATACAAGGGGCAACATTTAGGGATTAAGAAAATAGGTTTCATTATAAAATGTAACTTTTAAATTCTTTCACTAGCCATCATGTAATTATTGTGATGATCGTGTAAATGCATTTTACACTGATCTTAATAAACAAAGTATCATTTGTTTAATTTTTTGGACAATCCATCATGATTCATATACATTTTAGAAAAACAATTTCTAATTTATTTTAAGATATGTTACATATTCTGTAACACATACCTGTTTCTTCTGATGCATTTACATCTATAACTCACAAGTGCCTTTTTAAATCCAAGCTAGCTTGAAATACCTATTTTGCTGGATATAATTAAAAACCATATTTCTTAAACAGTGCTGGAGACATCTAAGTCCTGTTCACTTGCAAAAAAATATATAGCAATCTCTAAGTTCCAAGATTTCTGATCGTTGAATGAAGGAGGATACTTCACCAAGGCTGTTACCAGGTGAAAAATAACACATTTAATGAAAAGAAATCAATTAAAGCCAGAAGGAACGACTAGCTGGAAGTATATGAAAATGTAGCTGAGGATAAAGGAGGGATACAGTGACATGCTTTGACATACTTTTGTTACAAGTAATGCAGACATTTTACTAAGAGTAAAGGAAAACATGTCTTAGATGATCCCTAAATAATACATGGTACTTGGTCCTCCTTTACTTTATTTATTGTTTTTGCTCGATTTTACAGAAGACCAGGATAAACCCTCCACACTTTGCTTTGATGCAAAAATATTTTTCATATAATTTTAACAAATTGATGAAACCAATAATAATTTAATCTGGTATAACAGATCAAAATAACAAATGTTTTATTTACTACTATTAATATACAGGCTGTTCACTGAATAAAGCAAAATCAGCAAAGAAATCAACAAAAATCCATAGCTATCTTTTATCTATTTTACCGCGAGTGTTGTTTATTTAATTGCTGTGATCATTTTATTTAAGGTTTTGCCTAGGTGCTACATTTGGGGGCAAATGTATCAAGGGTCGAATATCGAGGGTTAATTAACCCTCGATATTCGACTGGGGATTTTGCGCAAATAGTTTGATCGAACGATCGAAGGAATAATCGTTCGATCGAATGATTAAATCCTTTGAATCAAACGTTTCGAAGGATTTTAATCCATCGATCGAAGGATTATCCTTCGACCAAAAAAAGATAGCCAACCCTATGGGGACCTTCCCCATAGGCTAACATTGACTTCGGTAGTTTTTAGGTGGCGAACTAGGGGGTCGAAGTTTTTTCTTAAAGAGACAGTACTTCGACTATCGAATGGTCGAATAGTCGAACAATTCGATTCGAAGTCGTAGTCGAAGTTCGAAGTAGCCCATTCGATGGTCGAAGTAGCCAAAAAAACACTTCAAAATTCGAAGTATTTTTTCTTCTATTCCTTCACTCGAACTTAATGAATGGACCCCTTAAAGTTATTTGGGGCTAAATAGCTTCACAATGATCAATTACAGTATAGCAAGTACTTAGGAGCAAGCCACCTGATATACGTGTGAATGCTACCCTAGAATATACAGTAAATATACAATATATTAACACAAGTAGTAGGCAGTCCCAGCAGCATGTTAATGGAATAGATTTTTCACAGGGTAAAACACACAAAGAAAATTGGATGTATTTAAATTGTAAGCAAGGAAAGATTTTGATCAGAACAGGGAAGTAGCTGAGATTCTGAACTGTTACATTTCATCTGTTTAAACAACTGATAAACCAGCAAATTAATTCTAGTAATTTAACTACCGATGGCTGGTTGACCCAGTAAGAAATTCAAAAGATTCGGACAGGATGGTATTTATCCAAGGGTACCTCATAGAACTCTGTGATTGCCAAACCACCTAAGTTCATTTTCCAGTATTCTTTGATGTCTGGCATGGTGCCAAGAGATGAGCAATTGCTAATGTAGTGCCATTATTCCAAAAAAGTAACCCGTTCTTAGCCTGAAAACTATACAGCTGTTAGTTTGACATCAGTGGTAGGAAAGCTTTTGAAGGGAGTAATAAGAGATATATGATACTTGAATGCACTGAAAATCCCCATAGATCATGATAGATTACAGAGAGTGGTGGTAAAAGGTGGTGGTGGTAAAACATTTGCAAAATAGATCAGTGTTAGTACATTACCACAAGGGTCTTTCTGTTGTGTTTTTAATTTATTTATTAATGACCCTGAAGTGAGCATAGTACTGAACGTACTGTCTTTATTTTGTACTAAATTGTGCAAACCAGCAGGTTCCATGCAGAATGTTGACACTTTGTAGAGGGATGTATATAAATTGGAGAATTGGGCAACAAATTGGCAAATTAGGTTCAATGTTGATTAATGCAAGATTATTCACTTCGGTAGAAATAACATTTGGGGATTTTTGTGAATAACAAACTGTGTAACTTTAGGCAGAATCGCTTTGTTGCTACTAAATCAATTAAAGTAACGTGTTGTATAAAAAGGGCATTAACTCAACGGATGAAAACATCACAAAAGTTTGCACATATTTGTGCATCAAATAAGCTGTGTAGAATACAATGAATTTAGTTCTCACACTGGAAGATAAACAGAGTAATATTTTATTCATGGATCTTTACAGAACTACAATGTATATACAGAATGAAACAATTTCTAATGCAAAATAGTTATTGAATATAAATAATGAAGCAGTTTTTACTAAAATGATGATGATGACCCTATATAAGTCTAGCAAACAAGCAGTCAGCACGATGATTGTTGCTTTTTCGTAGGGGTAGTGCACGTTCTTCAGTGGCCACTTTCCACTGATATCACAAATTGGAACGTTTGGAAAAGCACCACACAATATTCTTATTATTAAAAAGCCTTTATTAGTGCTTTAGGGCATCACAGCAACGTTGCGGCCATGTGGCCAAGCTTGATAAAAGGCCGCATGGCCTGAAACTTTGCTGTGATGCCCTAAAGCACTAATAAAGGCTTTTTAATAAGAAGAATATTGTGTGATGCTGTTCCAAAAGTTCCCACCTGCCCTATATAAGGCCAGCCCTCCTGACTACTAGTGCCTGAGCATTGGCCTACTTTGAGGACTGAGGCACCATCCCTAGCTCTTGTTTCCCTGCTCTGGCCTTGCCGTGTCTAGTTTGTGTCCTGTTCCCTTCTCCTGGTTCTAGCCCTTTCTGTCCTGCTCCAGTCTTCTTGCTTTGCATCCTGCTATGATTCCACTCCTTCCCTGTTTTTGCATTGTTCTTGTTCAACCTTGTTCAGCTCCTGTCTGCTTTTGTACAGTTCTGTTCCAGTCTGCTCTGTCTTGTTCTGTACTGTTCTGCCTAGTCCTGGTCTTCACCCACTCCATCCTGTCCTGCTTTGCTTAGTCCTGGTATTCTCCCGATCTGTCCATTCCTACTCTGCCTAGTCCTGGTCTTTGACTGCTCCATCCTGCCCTGTCCCGGTCTGCCTTGTCCTGGTCTTCTCCTGCACCATCCTGTCTTACTCTGCCTTGCCCTGGTCTTTGCCAGCACCATCCCACTGCAGTCCTTTGTCTTCTCTGTCCTTCTGTCTACTTCATCTTCCAGATCAGGTCCAAAGAGTCTGCAAAGGGTGTTATTGTGCCCACAGGCCTAAATACAAAGAAGACTCACTTTTCCCTTGCCATTTGCAGATATTTTGATATTCAGCTCCTGTAAAATCAGCAACATTTTTTGAATTCAGCCTTAACTGATCAAGTATCTGAAATAATTTTTCCTGCTTGAGGGAAAGCTCGATCCAGGGCAGAAATGTACTCAGCTGCAAATCCCCAGTGAGCTACGATCTGCCTTGTCCTGGTCTTCTCCCACACCATCCTGCCCTGCTCTGCCTTTTCCTGTTCTTCACCCACACTATCCCACTCCATTTGCTCTATTTTGTCTAGTTCATCGTCCACTCACTCTATCCTTATTAGGCTTGACCCTGATTCTACTCCCTTGTCACCCTGTTCCTGCCCATACTGTATTAGCTCTTGCACGAAGAACTAACTTTCCTACCTCAGTGCCCCCTACTTATTCCTGACAATTTCAGTCAAGCTTTGGTTCAGATATACATTAAACTCTTCAAGCATTAATAGCAAGCTGGAGAACAATTTGTATTATGTTGATCTGCACATTACTGATAATTGTTTCATGAATTTATGTGCTAATGCAGTGCTGTATTATCAAAACAAGCACTAAAAGTGCTACTGTCACTTAGGTAAAACTACAATTTTCAATTTTGCCATGGAATTATCTTCTTTTATTTGCAAGTAAATGAAAGAAAAATATGGCTGAGCAAAAACATTGGTGAAAACAGAGCTTTTGTTTGTGTTATTAGAAAAAAATAAGTAGTGCAGAAGCAATGCCACAAAATAATATACAGCATAAAAATCAAACCAAACACTCAACGGAGGCTGGCTGTCTGCACATTTAACTGGTTGTTCTTTTAATTGTGCCAATTAGCTGTTCCTACCTCAATTTAGACTGTTCCCCAGCCTCAGTTTTTTTATTAAATCTTGAAAAGAAAAAGTGCCTACAGTACGGATTCTGAAATGTCAACACCTTGAAGGCATGTTTCTAATAATCTTCTCAGCTGGGCATAAGACAGAAGTGTGACCTAGGTGATAAATGTGACTAAACACTTTATTCTTTATACAGACCATGTTTTATATTTCACCCTCTGTTATTTTGAAATATTATCCTATGAAAATATGTGTTTTAATACAATTCTCAAGGAAAAGTATTTTATTTCCCAAACAATATAACTACATTAGTAAATAATAAACAAGTTGGTTATTTAAGGGATTTAAGACCTAGTAAGAATATCTGCCATATATGCATACTTTTTTACACCCGAACTTCCCCAAATCTTGATGATACAATTGCAGAAGATTTGCAAAAACGAAGTGATCCCAAATAAACTTAAATTTGTCCCACGGCAGAGGTCTGACCTAAGTCAGTAAATTTCAATTAATTCTGTGAAGAGAAAAAGAACCCCAATTGCCTCTCACTCGTTCAGCGGTTCCTCAATTATTAGGATACCTATTAAGTGTTTTGTGATTGTCAAATGGCAACCACTGACTGATTAAAAAGTAAAGTGCTTAATTTTAACCAAATAAATTACATTAAAGTGCAAGTGCAATATAATTCATTCTATTAATTATAATATAACTTAAAGGTTAATAAATACTTAATTAATTACTTTCACACAAATTAATAACCTTATGATACAATGTGTTATCTGGTACGTTAGGTTTGCATCCACAATCAATCTGATCAAAGAATTAATTAAGATTAATAAAGTGCTTCAAGTGCTAATATGATTGCTGTTAGATGGCAATTACCATAAATTCATAATTGCTTCAAGTTTAATTTATTGTAAAGTGCTTAACAGTGCTAAGTAATTGATATTGATAAATAGGTAAAAATACAATAGTTGATATAGTGAGGACCACAATTAATGGGATAAATTGCTTTTAAAAAATACACATGATGCTCAGGTTAAAAAGTTTTAGCAAGAAAAGGAAATTAGAAGAGGTGGAGTTGTCCCAAAAACTACTACCTAATTGTACAATTGCAGAAGATTTCTACAACACAACTAGTCCTGGAGTGCCTGGGAAAAGTTCAGTCAAATCACAGTAAAAAAAGTCACTTTGAATTAGAAGTCAACAAATCAATTCATCAAAATGGGGGTTTCATTTTGAATCAAGGAGATTATTTGGGGGAATTTTTCTCGTTATTTTAAAAATAAAATTCGACCTAACTCCCAACTATGATCTGGCTTAATTAACTAGAAATCATAACACAGCAAAGTCGTGTCACAATTTGAATCGTGCAACTTTTTAAAATTGTCGCCTGAAAATTAAACGGAAACCAGCGTCAAACAGTTCAAAACCCTTGACTATCATGAAGGCAAAAAACATTTTCCAATTGTAAAAGGGACATCTGCCTTTAAATTTACATGACTTGTTTTTCGGATTTTGATTTTGAGCAGCCCTGGATTTATTAAAATTTGAGTTTTTTTTCCCTCTTTATATATTCAAAATTTTCCCCTTAAAAACTCAACCAGAAAAATTTGAGGCTTAATAAATAAGCCCCTTTTCAATGTTCAAAATGTTCAATGTTCTTTTACCGTATAGAACCAAGAATCTACTGCAATAATAAACATGTGGCTGTGAGACTTTATCCCTTTGCAGTGTATTTCTCATTTGCTATTTTTATAGTTTTTTTTTTAGAGAGGAACAACCATGTCTGCATAATGCAACAGAAAGAAATTTACAGTAGCATGATTTTAGAAAAAGAAAGCTTGTAAGTGGTGACAGTCTATGGCAGTGGTTGCTAAGCTGTTGGTCTTGCCCCTGGGCCCATTGGAACAGTGATGGGGCCCTCAGCAAGAAGACCAGTTAGGGTAAAAATTGGGGAGGATGGCAGTTTTCTATCTTAGATATGCAAAAAAAAACCAGTTTGAAGGTCAGTCAGGATGAGATTTCAGGGAAATATGTATTTGCTGTCCTAGATACCCTTGAAACTATGACCAAACAACTGTATCATTGATGTTTTCCTATACCTGTACTCATTTCATGAGCTAGGGGGTCCTGACCAAGGGTTGTAACTTTAGGGGGCAGATTCACTAAGGGTCGAATTTCGAAGTTAAAAATACTTCGAAATTCGACCCTCGAATTGAAATCCTTCGACTTCGAATATCGAAGTCGAAGGATTTAGTGCTAATCCTGCGATCGATCGATCAAAGGATTTTTCGTTCAATCGAACGATTAAATCCTTCGAATCGAACGATTCGAACGATTTTAATCCAACGATCTAAGGAAAATCCTTCGATCAAAAAAAGGTTAGCAAACCTATGGGGACCTTCCCCATAGGCTAACATTGACTTCGGTAGGTTTTATCTGCCGAAGTAGGGGGTCGAAGATTTTTTTAAAGGGAAAGTACTTCGACTATCGAATGGTCGAATAGTCGAACGATTTTTACTTCGATTCGTTCGATTTCGTTCGAATTCGAACGAATTTAACCAATTCGATGGTCGAAGTACCCAAAAAATACTTTGAAATTCGAATTTTTTTCATTCGAATCCTTCACTCGAAGTTAGTGAATCTGCCCCTCGGAGTGCCATGGCCAACGGTTTTATATTCAAGTCAGGCTTGAACCAAAAACTGCTGATCTAGAGAATTTATATTAGGAGAAGAAGAAAAATAACGAGCTCCAAATTAAGGAAAGGCCATCTCCCATAGACTCCATTTTATTCAAATAATACAAAGTTTTATAAATGATTTCCTTTTTCTCCTTAATAATAAAACAGTCAGCTATAATATAATACAGCATTTGTTATTAGGAACTAACATATTTTTTCATACTCTAAGCTCCTTCATGAATCATATTTTATTTCAAATTTAGAGCATTGCAGTAATATTAAAGATATATCACAGATATGTGAATATAGCAAATATAGGAAAATGCTAAAATTGCTTTAAATTAAAAATTAAGGATACAGATTATTTAATATCAAGTGTGGGCAACTGGAGAATCTTCATATTTTGTTAAACTGCTAACACAAACATGCCCCAGACACATGAATTCTGGAAGGATGGGTCCTGGAAAATGTAGTTTTGGAAGGCCTTCAGTTTACTATATGTACTTTTTAGTATTTTCTTTGACAAATGTGAACTTTGCCATTACCTCTTAACTCTCTGAACTTCCTGAACTTGCCCTCTTGTTGGTATTAGGAGAAGGTCACAGAAAATTTCATCTAGAGAGAATTAAATCAAGATGTTGGTGCAATAAATGAGTATGTGTGTGTGAGTCAGAGTGGAACTTTTGTAATACTACATGAGAGTAACCATGTATTTCCTCAGTTTTGTTGTTCTTTGATGAACTGGATATTTTCACCGAGACCTAAATGTTACAAGGTTGTAAATGAATCTTGTCAAAAGTGTCCAGAATTACCCATGCAGAGCTCAGCTCAGCTCATCAAGTATGTAATTGATAGCTTAGGATGACCCTGTGTACTAAAAATGTAAACAATTAAAAAAAAAAACAACAACTTTACTTTATTAAATAAAACCATATATAAAAACATATATGCTTACTTATATATCAGCACAACTAGAGGAGGAAAAATTTAAAAGGTATAAGAATTCATTTTTTCTATAACCCGAATTTTGTACTCTCTCTTAAATAGCAGTTAACCCTTTGCAATCCAGGGCCCTGGATTCTCTTTGCATATGAAAGAAAGTGTGAAATGGGATTTATAGTGCAGTGGCTCTACCAAGTTGGCACTGAGGAGCACACCTCAGGGGGCATTCCACTAGGAAAATAAAACAATTTAAACATTCCACTAGGAACATTTAAAGCAATTGAACTTAATATAAGAAAGAAATAATACATATTAATGCAAGCAGCAACAATATAAACACTGCCCTCGGGAACCTGCGTGGACTACCCAACTCCTTGCACAGTTTTTTAATGCCCCAGGCCCACATTCCACTGCAAAATGCCAATTAGCACAGTTCAGTCCTTGGCAATTTGCCCTCTTTCCAAAGAGCTCATATGTCCCCAGGTAGCACTGCCCCCAAAGTACCTCTCTCTTTAGACTTAGTAGCCACCACCATATGGCTGGTATACGAGCAGCGCTCTCTCAGCTTTCCTTGGGCACTTGGGCACCAGGCAGCACTTGCACCCTCTGCTGTCTCTCTCAGCCTCTCTCTGGCTGGCTACTGCAACAGCAGGGTTTTTATAAGCTCTCTGTCACCCCATACATTTAGCTCTAAAGCAAGGCACGCCCCTCGGTCCTCCTCCTCTCATAGTGGTGCACTTGGGCTCCCAGACAATCAGACTGCTCTCCAGCTTGTAACTGGTTGGATGATGTCATAGACAGCAAAACAGGGGGAAGACTTGTCTTAACCCCTACATTCATATTTTAAATCTTTGAACCACATTCTATATTTAATGCATACTGTACTAGAATCTAGTCTTGTGCTGTTTGGCAACACATGTGAATGCCTAGATCAGGGGTCCCCAACCTTTTTTTTTACCCATGAGCCACAGTTGTAAAAAGAGTTGGGGAGCAACACAAGCATGAAAAATGTTTATGGGGGCACAAAATAAGGGCTGTAATTGTCTATTTGGTAGTCCCTATGTGGACTGGCAGCCTATAAGAGTCTCTGTTTGACAGTACACCTGGTTTTATGCAAAAAAAAAACTTGCCTCTAAGCCAGGAATAAAAAATAAGCTCCTGCTTTGAGGCCAAAGAGAGCAACAGCCAAGGGGTTGGTGAGCAACATGTTGCTCCAGAGCCACTGGTTGGAGACCACTGGCCTAGAAGATGTGAATGGCTTGATCACTACAGAAGTTCACTGGCTTAGTTTATGGTCACCATTGCTGCCAAAATTCATCATCCAACTTGCTGTTCCATTGAGGGTGATCACTGATCACATATACAGTATCATTTTGTTGTTCTGTAGATTACTGAGGCCAAATTTACATTTACAGACTTTTCGTTATTACTAAGGCATCTGGTGGCATGTTCATTAAATATTGTTAACTTCGAAAGAAACTTCTGAAGTGACTGGGAATTAACAGGGCAACAGGGCAATGTCATTAAATATACTAAGTTTGATCATGTCTAGTATCTTCTAGTAACTTATCAGGTGTTTATTTCGAGCAACAGATCAGTAAATACTACAGTAAATACTGATAATATAAAACATATTTTCATTTTCCCATAATAGTTTGAAAAAACCAAAAGGAAGAAATATTGTAGATTACTTCCTATAGTAAACACTTGGGGGGGGGTTATTTATCAATGTCCAAATTTATCTCAATATTTTCTGCTACAAACGCTGATCAAATCCACTCGGGTTTTTACGCTTATTAATTATTACATTTTTATCAATAATGATCAATAAGCTTAGTTAACAGTAGCCCAGAGCAAGTTCTGTGAAGCAATAGAAAAGAAGACTCGGGTCTACTGGAAGACCAGAGGCACAGACCTTTTCTGATACAGGTTTGCAATTTAATGAAGCATTTCTAACATAGTGTTTGGTTGAGCTTTATTTTCCATGTAATTCATTTGTTTTGTTGGCTCTACCACTTACTCTATATAAGGTGGTCATACGCCAATCAATTATTTTTTAAAATGCAGAATTATGTGGTCTCCCATTTTATTAGACTATTATTATAATAATATAAGATAATTATTAGCTATATTATTATAAGGCTTAGCTTTCCTTACTGGAGAACACAAATGAAAAGGTGCAGTCAGTGATGGTTGAGGATAGCTAATAATCAATTATGTTGAGATGCAATGTTGCCATTCATTTGGAAATGTATGGTATTGATGTAACACACTGGGGAGTCACAAGGAAGCAACCTTTATATAAGTTAGTTGTGCTGTGCTGTCCTAAGTGAACATGGGGAAAGAGGTAGAAAACCTGAAATTAGACTTTTTTTTAGCTATAAACTCATTTCCAAGAAAGGAGCTCTTGTGAAATTCAGAAATGTCATATATTTTATTGCAATTCCTTTTCAGTACATCTGCATTTTTCATTTCATGAGTACAGAAAGGAAAAATAATCTGCAGATACAGTTTCTGTTTAGTTTGTTTTTTAATGCTTAAAATCTCCCTTATGTGAAGTGCTGGATTAAAGAAAAGTATCTATCAATCTTAATTGATTGTGATAAATATACTGTAGACGTTTGTCCCCATTGACAATAAATACTAGCTATTGTACAGTTCTGAGGAATATGTTGATTCTTTATATATATATATATATAGTAATAATAGAAATAATAACAATTCTGTAATTTTGGTTTTATTAAAATGAAAAATGCTAATTATAAGTGATACAGAAATCTTCTGACACATCTGGAAGCATTATGAATCTTTCGCTCTGTGATAGGAAACAACCTATTGTTAAAACAACAACTATTGCATAACACATAATAATACATAATTGCTAATTCACACAAGAAAAGCAATAATGGGAATATGATTAGAGAAGATTTTGTAAATCTTAGAGTACTTGAATGCACCCTCCAATTTGTAAAAGTAAGTGGTTTTACCTTACTATGCAATTATACAATATCATTTTAAAATTATTAGTGCAGTTGTAGGGCCAATATATTAGCCACAATCAGTTGCAGACTTGCATTAATATGGGTTCCTTTCACTTCCTTATAGTTGCTCTCAGTGCTGCTCAGCATTGGTGGGTTTTTATTAGCTAGGGAAGACTAAGACCTTCCCAAATCTGGCTGAAAATAAAGAATCAAGGGAAGGAAAAAAGCTTCATTTCCTCCCCCCTCCCCTCAAGATTTAAGTCCTGGTACATCCTCAAGAGGATTGGCTAGTCTGGAGGAAGAAATTTGAAGCCTCCTGCAGCCTAGCCAATCCCATAGTGGCAAGACTGGGACTGGAAAACAAGTTTGGTCTGTATCTGCTGCCATGATTAACTGTTCCTGTTCCTGAGTTATATGTGGCAGGGCCAGCCCAAGGTACCTTTTTATTTGCTCTTGGGCTTTGTTTTAATGTCCTCCAGACCCTTTCCCCGCCAGCCTGGAAACAGTAAAACAATTCTGGAGCATGCTTATCAAGTTATGGAGACCTGAAGTCAGAGCACTTGTAAGAGAGCAGAAGGATAAAAATAGGAGTGTACATGGGGCAGAGGAACATTGAAGTGGTAGTTTCAGAGTTCCCACAGTGGGCCGCATCATTCACATCACAGGTGCACTGAATATATAGGGTAAACACATAACTTTCACACCGAATAACAGAAATAATGGCAACATTTTCCCCATAATTGTGTATGATTCTCACAGGAGCTCATGAGTTTTGACCCATTCATTTGTCAGGCACAACTTCCCATTGCAACAGCAGTGATCAGGTAAATGACCCCCTTTTTCTGCAGGTGAAACAAGCATTTTCTGAATGAATCGCCTCCCTCTCCTGCTTATTAACAATTATCAAAAAAAGTTCATGTAAAGGTGAATAACTCCTTTCAAATAGTTGACTAGATGAAACTAGAACTGGCATGAAGGGATGAGTGAATTTCCTGAGATTCAATTTGCATTCAGTTCTGCATGTGTAATATCTGGTGGTTCAATGTAGTAGCAGCTGCAATCTATGGGCTACTTTTCAATTTCAAAACTTCAATCTAGTCTACAAAAAGCTGTGTTGCTGCTGAAACAGCTGTTTGAAACTTGCTATGTTTGGTTGAGATTTGTTACTTTAGATTGCTTAGCTATTCTAAACAGGAACTCTTCATTCAAAAACAACTTTAGAAATTTCCAAAAACCATTGCATTCATCCAAATTCTTATTTCTATCCATGCAGCCCTAATAGAAGTTTAATTGTTTATTAACATTAAAAAGACTCAAAGGCACATTAAACATTTATTTTTAAGAAAGAAAAGAAGGAATTCAATTATTCGATCTAACTCAGATTGCTTTAACAGGAAAGCAGTAATTCAATAAATATATAATCTATTGGTTTAAATTGGAATAAAGCTTCCCAATTGCCTTCTATGAAATTTAACATTCCAAACTAATGCTTTTTGACTGATGTGGGATTACAAATCGCAAATGCTCAGACAATGATAAAAATATAGTAATAGTATTGATAAGAAATGGGTTGGTAGAAACAACTGACATGATCAGTGGGTAAAACAATGAATCTAGTCTAGTGTACTTAGCTTTGCAAAATTGTATTAAAACCATTGATAAGAAAATATGCAGTAGCTAGCACAGTACAGGTATGAGATCTCTTATTCAGGAACCCATGATCCAGAAAGCTCCTGATCATGAGGAGGCCATTTTCCATTTTAATCAAATTATTCAAATTTTTTAGTTCTTTCCTCTTTTACTCTGTACATGATGGTAACTAAACTGCATGAATCCATATATAGGCAAAACACTCCTATTGGGTTTATTTGATGTTAATGGTTTTTTTAAATAAGTAAGTAAGTAAATCTTAAGAAGTATAATGTAAAATTGCTTTTCTAAGCACTTTTGCACTTTGCTGTTTATTTTTTCAGTTTTGAAGTATTTATGTTTAAGATATATCGCCTTCCTGAACAGAACAACATAAAAAAAGTTAAATATATCTTTGTTTTGCTTCGGAATGTGTATTTCTTTGACTGTGCAGGTACAGGAACTGACCAGCCGGTAGCATTGTTACAATGTTTATCATATCAGCAGTTAATATAAACTTAAATAGCTCTGAAACTGAAAAAAATAATGTAAATTGCAAAATTGCTTAGAGAAACACCCTTTGCAATTCTACGGTAATTTTTTAATGTTTTACTTATCCTTTAAAAGTGCAAATAATTTGAAATAATAGTTGTGTTTTTACATCATCATAAGTGAAGGAAATAAAGGGCGATCATTATTTATAGTGCAGGGGCGCCAGGAACATGTCAGCAACAGTAGGTGCTGTTCAAGTTTATACCTGTTTATCCCTCTTTAATGTACATTATACCAATATATACAATAATTCATTTAATGGGACCTGATATAGAAGTTGCTGCATCTCTCTTCAGCACTTTTTACAGCATCAATTAACCTGCTGCCATTGCAAACATATTGTAAGAGCAAACATATCTGGAAGAGCAGAATGCTGCATTAGCCAATACTGTATTTGTGAGGAAGGGGAGAGGCACAAAGTCCTCCCGGGATTCAAGTGGTAATACTAATGCCCCAGGGTATTGTAAATGGCCCCTCATGTCTTCATTCAATTCTATAGCCATTTCTGTCTTTCCTATTGAAAATCTTATGATAAGGTCACTATTGTTGCTTTAATGAGAAAGAAATCTGAGGGCTATTATTTCTGTGCTTTTTGACTGTTGAATAACCCTATCCTCTCTCATACCACTTCACTGTATTTATTGGCGTCATCGTAGTTTAAAGCCCCATAATCACAAGATTAATGGACAGCACATGGTGGTGTACAGTAAAGTCGGTCACATGTCTCTCTTCAGCAATAGGCATAAATAATAAATCTGCTAAAAGATATGTATACTCACTCAAGTTCTCTGTCAAAATGGCTAAGCATTATTGTTTATCTTTCTTCTTTAGAGATTCCTTCATAATTTGTAGTTTGGTTTTTCATGCAGGGCAGAAAAATACATGCCATTTCTGTCTGTCAGTATTCCCTTTTACACACTTCGCATTGATTACAATTTGATTTTTAGTGTATATACTCAAATATATAATTAGCATAATGATATTTCGTATAATAAAAATATCCATTGCATATATACGTATATATATATATTTCATTTCTTTCCTGTTGCAATGGCTGAAAGAAAAGGAATATTGCCTATAATCAAGACTAATGACTTAAAACTTCAAAGAATAACAAATGTTTAATTTTGACTGCAGCATTCTTCCCAGGGAAAACTGCTTACGTTAAAAATGCCTTTAACTTCTAGCGGACACTTCCCATTGAAGTGTATGAAAATGTTTCTGCCTGTGGCACACTGAGGCAAACTCCTTAGAGAACTTTGAAGTCCACATTCTTTCACAGTACCACAATATTTGCTTCAGTGTGCTGTAGGCAAAGTTACTGTATTTCCATAAGGAATTTGATTTCCAAGTACTTTTAAAGCCCCAGCGTTCCAATATTTTTTTCAGGCCAATATGCTTAGTGTAACATTGCCCTTATAAGTAATATTCATCTTCACAACTTAGTGGTCATAATTCTGTGAATATCAATTATAAAAGGAATTAACAACAGTGTAAAACCCACACACTATTATGCAAATAATATGTATTCCACACACTGTGCTTAATAATAATGCAAATTTACACTGTAAGGTCTAAGATTTCTTGCAGATTATATGTACTTGTAAACTCTTTGTTGCAGTATGTGTCTGTGAATGGGACAGTGTTGATCAAAACTAATGTGCCATTATTGTTAAGTGATAAAGGCTTAGTTCAGTATTTCATAGTACAAATTCTTTATTTTTATAGGGGAAAACAACTTTACATTTCATAATTATGTTATCATGTAATGATGAATGCTTTCTGTGTAGTGCACATGCAGAGGTATAAGAAGTTGGCCCATATGGGGAAGAAGTGGTTGTGTTGCAAAATGATTTCATGTACTGTAGATAAGGGGGCCCAGCACTCACCATTGATGGGTGATGTACAGTCTCTCCATGTGCAAAGGGATTCTACTATTTAAAATGGCATAGGCAGCCAGTGTATTCATGTTGTGCTCTCCACACATTATATATTATGAGTTAGTGAAGGTGATATGGTCCAGTTGATGACACATCTTAAGTAAATACATCTATAATAAAAGTTGTGCTCTGCCAGTTGCAAGAAATAACCAAAAAGCTGACTTTAAGGAAAAAGAGCCTTCACATGTTTCTTTTTTAAACACCCTTTCATTTTCAATAACTTTCAAAGTTTTCTTTTCCATGTGTAACTTTTATTTTACTTACAACCACACTCACAACACAGTTTGTAACTTTATATCTATCGCAACGTCCAACAATTTTAAAGGAATTCACAATTTTAATAGAATTCTAGGCAATGCATATTATAGCACACAACAGAAAGAATTACCTAGTAGGTAAGTTAATAAGTAACTATTATGTATAGATATATTTAGGAATATTTGGCTTTCACTATCATTAAACAAAACCATAAATAGTGTGTATCACATTTCTTCATAAACTCCTTAAAAAAATGTTTTCAGATGATTGACAAGATATGAATAATAGCGATGGGTGAATCTGACCCATTTTGTTGAAAATTCACGGAATGGTGCAAATTCACCAAATGCATTGAAGTCTATGGGCAACAATTTTTTTTATGCTTGCCAATTTTTTTTGGAGTCTATAGGCGTCTTTTTCACAGCGAAACCTGGCAAAACAATTTGTTCATCACAAACAAATAATTCTATTCTGAGACATGGAAATGCAAACTGTATAAAATGACTTTAAAGTTTAGGGTTCTTCTCCCAGGAAAAAAAGGGACTTGCTAGCCTAGGGGACGTGATTACTCATATAACAGTATAGCTGATAAAAAGGGACAACAGGAAACAAATCATTTCACATGCACATTAGCATCTCATGACTTTGCAAAATACAGCACATTAGCATCTGATGACTTTGCAATTTATTTTCTCCCATGTAAGAAATGTGAACTTATGTGAACCTTTTATACCCGGTACAAATTTTATCTTGTATAGAAAACACTGGTACACATGTTGAGACAGATAGGCAATAGCCCCATCACTTAGTTCTTTTATTAATATAAACTGTTTATAACCACAGCATTATTTACCACCAACAGTTACAGCTAGTTTTTTCATGACAGCACAGGCTTTGCAATGAATCAATCTAGATAAAATATTATAATTGCTTTGGCCAAGCCACATTGTGTAAGAAATCACCTAGGTTTACACTTTTCTGAAAAGAAAGACAAGAATTCAGTATTCACCTTTTCTGATAATCAAAATGTATCATCTACATTTGGGATCAGTGAGAGGTAAATATCCCAGCATACCCCCCCCCCCCAAGATATTTTATTTGCAGAATCATCATTTCAAATGTAACAAGATTGATTTTCTCAGACAAAGGGAAAAGGCCCCAGCTGAGTTTGGAAGCTGTCCTTCTGCTTGGAGCTGCATTGGGAACAGGTTATTTAGTATTTTTCTTGGCACTGGAGCCTGCAGACCTGAAGAAAGATTTGGCCGTGTTGTAGCACAATATTTAAGAGCAGCTGAGAATCCTGCCTTTGTAGCATTGGGTGCCTGACAGTCCCTACAAGTCACAAAGTTTATTGTGAAATTACATGTAAAGAAACTGATTTCCAGCAAAGTTCTATTTTTCTATATTCTTTCTATATTTGCTTCAGAAAGACTTATATAATTTATATAAACAAGCTGCTGTGTAGCCATGGGGGCAGCCATTGAAGCACAAGACAAATATTAGATAACAGATAAGCTATATAGAATCACGATGTACTACAGGACTTATCTGCGGTGTATCCTGTGCCTTTTCTCCTTTTCCAGCTTTGAATGGCTGCCCCCCCAGTAGCTGATATATATATATATATATATATATATATATATATATATATATATATATATATATATATATATATATATACTATAGTAGAGTTGCTGAAGCAAACAAAACCGTTTTACCAGTGCAAGCCAACAGTGCATTATATTTTAATTAATTTAATACACTTTGATTTGTTGGTGTTACTGTTCCTTTAACTGATGTGAGTCCTTCATATTGTAGAATATGGCCTTTGGAATGGATGAAATTTGCAGCTGTGCAAGGTAAGGCATTTTGGTTGGAGCCAAGGAGTCAATAATTATTTTTATTATTTACATTCTAGTATCTACCTTAATGATTTGGGATAATGTTAAGGGAAGATGAATAAGCTGATGTTAAGGGAAGGCTTTTTTGGATCTACAGAGACTTGCGGCCGTACACAGGCTGATCTGGTACACAATTTAATCAACTGCCCCACAAGTCAAAGAGATAGAAAGTATATGAGGAGCCGTACACATGGCGGCCTTTGTATTGTTCTGATTGTTCATGCAAATCAGTGGGTCCTAAACATGCATAGATACAGTAGAACCTCCATTTTATGTTTTTCAGGTGACCAGATAAAACTTTGTAAATCTGGGAAATGTGAGAGCAGGGAAATGCATTATGCATTATATATTGGTGGGACCACTAAAAAGGGTATAAAACGAGTAAAAACTTTAGGGGATGTATAACTGAAGTTTTGCTGTATTTGTATTCCGCTTTCTAAAGTACTGTATATCATTGGGGTGGGGGTTAACTAATGTAAACACAAACAGAGGTACAGTTATTATAAATTAAACAATAGGAATACATATTTAAATGCTAGAAGATTTTTATTTTTTATTGCACAGTAGCCTGTGGTATTTGTAGTTACACTACACCACACCTTCTTCCACTTAACGAAGGCCCTGCCTTAAAGGAAAACTATACCCCCAAAATGAATACTTAAGCAACAGATAGTTTATATCAAATTGAATGACATATTAAAGAATCTTACCAAACTGGAATATATATTTACATAAATATTGCCCTTTTACATCTCTTGCCTTGAACCACCATTTCGTGACTCTATCTGTGCTGCCTCAGAGATCACCTGACCAGAAATACTACAACACTAACTGTAACAGGAAGAAGTGAGGAAGCAAAAGGCAGAAATCTGTCTGTTAATTGGCTCATGTGACCTTACATGTGGTGTGTATGTGTGCACAGTGAATCTTACGATCTCAGGGGGCGGCCCTTATTTTTTAAAATGGCAATTTTCTATTTATGATTACCCAATGGCACATACTACTAAAAAAGTATATTATTATGATAATGGTTCATTTACATGAAGCAGGGTTTTACACATGAGCTGTTTTACTCAGTATCTTTTAATAGAGACCTACATTGTTTGGGGGGTATAGTTTTCCTTTAAGTGTTAGAGTCACAAGTAACCCATGCTCTAATCACTAGCCAGACATTAACCCTGCTTGGCCTGTATAGCCCAAAATAGCGTTACAATTTATTAACCCCTGTATGTTAAAAAGATTTTACATAGTAACACAAAAAAATAAAGTATCTTATGCACCTGCACTGGTAAAACTGATGTATTTGCTTCAGAAACACTAATATAGGTTAGATTAAAAAAGCTGATGTGTAACCATGGGTGAAGCTATTCACGGAAGATAAATAAGGTTCAAATGTTATTCATGGCCCTCTACAGAACTATATAATGAAAACCTCTTTCATATAAAATAAGATGTTAAATGCTAAGACATAGTTTATTTGTAAAAGCTTGATCTTCAAATGCACACTACAAAATAAAAGCAAATATTTTCTCTTTTTGACCTTACTGGTCCTTTAAATCTTGGTTATTAGAATGTTTTTACTCTTATAACAATACATACCCATAAATGCATTCTGACCACTTGGTCCAGGCATTGACTAAAAGTAAATAAATTATAGACACTGTAGATGAAGTGCATTGACACGGTACTTGGATGATGTCACTTTTAAACTGTACTTATTATTGTTTTACTTCCACTTGACAGTATGAAGATATGTAGATTGTAGACCCATGAGAAATCTCAGATTCATGGAACTGAGTACACTAATTCAATATGTGCACATGCTGCATATTTTGACCTATGAACTTCCTATTTGAAAATAACAACCACTTCAATAATTTAGGTAATTGCTAGTTGCTCCCACATGTCACTCAATAAACTATAAACTGTCACCTAAAACGCCTCCAGAATCCCAAAAGAAAAGATTCTGTTTTTCAGATATTGGAATGTAGTTAAATCAACTTCAAAATATGATAGTATTCTAAGAGGCACCTTATTCACTTCGTAATCCTCCATATAACGAGGCCCCATAATCCCTTAATTATTAGTCATATTATCATGTTACAGAGCTACAGAATACTGTTCCTGGCCCCTGCTGCTTCTATCTAGACCATCAAGTGTTTCTCTAATGCAAAAGACCCCAAGCAGATCAAGGAATGAAAGAATGTCCACTGATCTGGTTTCTGACTAAGAAGTTAAAGGTGTAGCCCGAGTTTTATTTTTCTAAAATATATATAAAATACATACAGTATATGCTATGAACTTTATATAAAAGATGATTTCCAGAAATTATGTTTTACGTGAAATGCTCATTAAATATTGCTAATAAAACAATGTTGCTGGGCTAGAATGTTGCAAAGGTGTTCATGTTCACTAAAGTAATTCCTGCAAGTTTCTTCTGATGCATAGAAATAAAATAGAGTATGTTGCAGTTGAATTTGTTTTGCTCCTCTGCAACTTTTTTGTTAATTATATTACGGTATGAATGGTAGCTTCGAGGTCATGATTGCCCAGGTTCTAATATATTTTGAAAGGGAGCCATAAGAGGTCAGGTGAGTGGAAAATTGTGACACAAGAGCACTATTGTTTGTAATAAAACTTTTTTAACCCTATGGAGGATGATCACTAACTTTATTTTTGTCCTCAGTAGTAGGCTGAATGTATTCCTTTAAGCATCTCCAGCTGTAAGGGACAAATTATACATGTCTGGATCACCTTCATGATAATACCCATCATTTGCCACACTTATAACGTGGAATATGTGTCTGCTATATTGATTAATACTTTGGTACTAGCAGTTTGTACTTAGGCTTAGTACCGGTATAGAAACTATCTGGAGTTCTTGGGACCTAGTGTCTTCAGGATAAGTCATATTTATGTTATTTGGATACCTTAAGTCTGCTAAAAAGTCATAAAAACAATATGGATTCATGCAGCTTAGTTGGGGATCAAGCACAAGGCACTGTATTATTATTATAATTATTATTATTATCATTATTGAGGAAAAAAAATCATTTTTAAAAATTTTAATTATTTCATTATAATGGAGACTATGGGAGATGGCTTTCCTGTAATTTGCAGTTTCTGGGTAATGGGTTTCCAGATATGAGATCCCATACCTATACTTTCACGTTAGTACTAATTCATAAAGGCTTACATATGGCTTTGTGTTATCTCTGTGAAATGTATCACCTCAACTCAGTTAAACATAAAATTATTTTTCACGAGGAGATTCAGGGAGATTTTGTCACCTGGCGACTAATCGCCTCTTCTTCTGGGAGACAATCTACCTGAACTGTCTCCGCGTGTCTTCCCATCTGCTATAATAAAAAGTCGCCTGCACTAAAGCACACGCGGCGCTTCATTTTCGGAAGCTGCCAGCGTGTGCTTTACGCAGGCGACTTTTCATTATAGCGGATGGGAAGACACGCAGAGACAGTTTGGGGAGATTGTCGCCCAGAAGAAGAGGCGATTAGTCACCATGTGACAAAATCTCCCCGAATCTCCTCGCGTGAACTAACCCTAAAGAGTAACACTTATACCTTCTTTAGTCTATGGGTTTTTTTTTTTGCCCTATATAGAAAAAAAGGAAAAGGAAGGCCCCCATAGGCTTTCCTTGCTTTTTTTGATCGAAGGAAAATCGTTCGATCGATGGATTAAAATCCTTCTAATCGTTCGATTCGAAGGATTAAATCGCCCGATCGAGCGATTTTTCCTACGATCGTTCGAACGAACGAATAGCAGTAAATCCTTCGAGATTTGAAGTCAAAGGATTTTTCTTCAACGGTCGAATATCGAGGCTTAATTAACCCTCGATATTCGATCCTAAGTAAATGTGCCCCTGAATCAAATGAATTCATTTTATACTTAAATTTACTGAATCCAACAGTGTAAGTAGATTTTGCACATAAAATATTGAATTAAGGTGTGGTGCCCAAGCCAAATTGATTTTGTGTGATTTTGTTAGCTGAAAGTCTTAGATGTCTGGCCCATCCTCCTCTACTGCACCAGCAAAATACATCAGTCACTTAAGAGAAAACAATCATTCAGTTCTAAAGGCACTCTGTCATCTGAACTTCCTTACACTAAAAAGCTGTGTACCTAGCTATGCTATAGAACAGAGGTTTTATTATAAAGACTCTTTCTTATGCTTGTTCAGTTTCGCGTATAAACCAGTGATGACCATCCAAAAACAAAGTTATATATTTTGAAAAAGATTTATTTGTGGTAAGAGAGTGACATTTTGATATTGTGCACCTGTGAATTTAAGTTCCAGTTTTTTGCACTCCTAGCAAAACTACAAGTTGATTTATAAAATATACACATACAGAATTATAAAGAAAAAATTAATACATTTTGTTTGTTGGATCTGTGAGGGACTCAAGCCAATAAAAGTGCTTCTTTTGGGCAACAGAATGATCACTTACATGAAATAATTTAGTTCATCTGATATTACTAAAATAAAGTTTATTTTTCGATCTCTTCATACTGTACATTATAAGGATCAATTACGGTAAGTCTGCAAGTGCAGTGAGCATTATTATTCAATAATGCAGTATTTTTTCCTGGAATTTCAAAGTTGGGTCACAATTGCATCAGCAAATCTCTCCTTTGCAATGGCAATGTGTCAAAATTAGTGCACTTGGACTTCATTGCAAATCCTATGCTATTACATCAATTATTTTTGAAGTCCAGTTGGCATCATTTCTGGTGTGAGAATGACATATCTACCCTATTCTTTAGATGGAATTGCGCTCTGCCCATTGAAGCAGGGCTCTGAAGGAACCATGGAGCTACTGCCTACTCCGGAGGTTATGGTACTGTAGTTCCAGGGTTTCTCTGCGTCAATAAGTGCAGCAGTGCTCTATTTGGATCAGGGTAGCAGCACCTGCTGGTAATCATTTTCCTATATAACCTGTAAGAATGATTTATAATGGAGTTACCACACTATTAACTCAGATTCCATTCCTGTAAGACCAAAGAAATGAGAGCTGCCCAGTTCTTTCTGTCATCAGCCAGAGGAATTGCTGTAAGTACAGTTCCCTGTAAAAAATTACACTAGAAACTGTAAACAAAGGTATACAAAATGAACATGACCTTGATGATAAGTCTAAGAAAGAATACTAAGGGACAAATTCACTAACCTGCGGAAATTTGCCAGCGACGGCTTTGCTTACATCGCCACACTTCGCCAGGCGAAAATTCACCAGGACAACGCTAATTCACAAAATGCAAAGTTGTGTCCAGGGCGCCGAACGATGGCGAAGTTTCGCTAGCGTTAATTCAGCAAGCAAAGCGAAGTTGCGCTAGCGTTGGATCATTTGCATACAGCGGGAAGTTAAAGTTCAATGGACGTATATATTGCAGCAAATACATTACACTACACAAGCCCAGGGAACCTTAATAAAATAAAATTGTTATGATGCCCTACACATGTGATCAGTTTATAGTTTATGTGCCATATGTAAGCAAATGTAGGGGGGAAGTCAGAAATTTGAATGTTTTTCAATTGTGAAAATCTGAAATTGGCGCCGGCGAATTTTCACGTGGACATTCGCTACAAATTTGTGGCATGTGAATTTATTCGCCCATCACTACTGTTCAGTTAGTTTGCTATTCATCTTTAGCAAGCAGGTCAGATTCAAATGCAAAGTAACTGAACAGTTATGTCCCCTGTGACTTTCCTTAAAGTCACTGACTGAGTAACAGGTTAGAGAGCTGTAAAGGAGGAAATTGTGTTCTGGATATTATGTTAGACATTAATGATGTGCGGGTTGAGAATTTCTCGACCCGCACCCGACCCTAACCCGCCACTCCCTCCCCGCAGTGACGTCACAAAAGGACGGGGCAGGCGGAAGTCTATAAATTCCAGCTCCGGAAGCCGGCAGTACTAGGTCACGGGCGGGAGAAGCAGGGGTCGGCCTGAACCCGCCCGACCCCCGGGTAGACCCGCGGGTCCCACGGGCCTCGGATCGGCCCGCACATCACTATTAGACATCCAATCACTAACAATTGACTACTGATTACTGTTCAGTAGCGATGAGTGAAGCTGTCCAGTTTTGCTTAGCCAAAACAAATTGTATAACAGCAGAAAAATTCACAAAATGGCAAAAATGTGCAAAACTTATTTATGTCAATGGGTACTTTTTTTTCACAGAAACTTCACATACAGTAAGTTCACATAAGTGACAATTTTAATTGTTAAAATTTTTTACTGATTACACGTGTTTCCCTCTGGCAAAGGGCAGCAATTTCAACAGGCAGAGTTAATCACATGCTAACTTCGTCATGTAAATACAATATTAATTTTTTAAATATAATATTAATTCAAAATAGATGGAATACTGAACCGTATCTTTATATAGTTTCTTTGTACGGGAACAGGCCTGTTATCCAGAATGCTCAGGGCATATGAAACTTTATGTAACTTGAATCACAATACCTTAAGTCTACTAAAAATCATTTAAACATTAATTTACCCAATAGGATGATTTTGCCTCCAGTAAGGAATGCTTATATTTTTGTTGGGAACAAGTACAAGTATTTAATCTTACAGACAAAATATAAATATATTTTTGCTTATTAATTTTTGCTTAGAATGGAGTCTATGGGATATGGCCATCATACAATTCTGACCTTCTGGATAACAGGTTTCCGGATCCCATAGATGTATTGTGGAAATTATAATAGATGCACATATAAACACAAATATAGGGCCCTGGTGAAAAATTCTAGGTTCCAACGCCGGCATCAAATTTTTTCAACACCAGACATGGTTCCGATGGTAGCGCCAATTTTAACGCCAATGGGTATCCAATGTTGCTGGTGTCGAAAATGATGCCGGTGTAATTTTTTGTAAATTTTTAGTGAATTTTTCGACCCGTTAAGTGATAAAAGCTCTTGCGAGGTACAAAATGTGTTTACCAGACATATTCCCCCTTCATAATCTAAATCTGTTTATCAGTCCACTGGTAATCTTATTATCTACCTTACATGGACCAAACATAAAGTAAAATGATAACAAATAGCAACAAACATAGTTTTGTGATTAAAACAATAGGCAAATAGTATGTTCAGTGCATTGAACTCATGTTGAAGAAGAGGTTTTACTGTTTTAAGGCTTTTTTTTAGTGCATGTATATAGGGGGTTAAGCATACACATTCTCAGATCAATGTGTACATCTAATGGCATTATGGCAAACAGTATTTTTTCAATACACAAAATGAAAAGTAGGGTTTTAAAAAATAAATAGTTCAAAACTAGTTAAAATTAGAATTAGTTGAAAACAACTAATTAAATTTTTTTTTGTGTTTGCATTTCTTCAACTGATATATTGTTAGACACAAAATATTTACAACACTGATTTTTTTTATATACTTCTGTGGATGGAAGAAATGTTTATCCACAGAAACCTACAGTTTTGGGCAAGCTTTTATATATATATGTCTAAAACCATTAAGCCTAGTTAACAACGTGGCTAATAAAGAATTATATTTATATTTATAAAATGCTGAATACAAAATTTTATGTGATGGAAATTATTTTCCCATAAGGTCTTTAGAAACATTGGAATATGTTCCAGTAAATATGCAATTCAGGCAATGCTACACTTATTATCTGTTACAAATCGGATCCTTCCCTGTAGGCCATGTGCTTCAGACTATAAATAAGTTCAATGCCATATGCCATTAGTTAAAATGACTTTAATTCTAAAAAGCACGTTCTGCCAAACCTATGCAGGCCCCTTTTCCAAAAATCATTGAAAACATATTATGGATAAACCCCTTTTGTGGAAGTAGAAAAGGGCAAAATCAGCTTGCTTGTTGTTTACTACTCACAGACATTATGCCACATAGTGAATTTCTTATTTAAAAAGCCAAGAAATTCAAGTTTTACCTGTTCAACTTATTGCATTTATTAATGCTTAAAAAGGGTGACGGAAAGGGGTATTATGCTGATAATATACTTAAGCCAGTTGATGACAAATTATCATAATGAATTACAAAGTATCATTACGGACTGGTCCAAAATGTTGTGCCGTAAATAGGGCATGCCTGAACTTAAACATATATAACAGGCACTGCATGTGAGCACAACCACTTAATGCTAGAGTTGTAAAACAATGATAATATTCAATGCAACACCACTGTAAGACCACAATCCTAATGGATTTGCAATGGATATATAATAATATTGTTTTCGGGGGTAGTCACATTACAGTTCAACCTATACAGTAAGGGGCACATTTACTAAGGGTCGAAGTAAAATAAACCCTTGAAGTAAAATCCTACGAATTCGAATATCGAATTTGAAGGATTTACCGCAAACCCTACGATCGATCGATCGAAGGAAAAATCGTTCTAACGAACGATTAAATCCTTCGAATTGAGCGACTCGAAGGATTTTAATCGATCAAAGGATTTTTCTTCGATCAAAAAAACCTTAGAAAACTAATGGGGAAGGTCCCCAAAAGCTAACATTGTACTTCAGTAGGTTTAAACTGCCGAAGTATGTAGTCGAAGTTTTTTTTAAAGAGACAGTACTTTGACTATCAAATAGTTGAATAGCCGAGCGATTTTCTAGTTTGAATCGTTCGAATCAAAGTCGTAGTCGAAGGTCATAGTAGCCTATTCGATGGTCGAAGTACCCAAAAAAATACTTTGAAATTCAAAGTTTTTTTTACTTGGAATCCTTCACTCAGGCTTAGTAAATGTGCCCCCTAGATGTTCAGTTGGGTTCTATGCAGGGCTCTATGCAGCCCAGACAAGTTCTTTGACTCTCATTTCAGCAAAGCAATTTTGTATCGGCCCACTTTGTGCATGGGTGCATTATCCTGTTGAAATAGGCCTTCCCCATACTGTTGGCACAAATCAGGATGCCAATTGTCAACAATGTAATTGTACATTGAAGCATTAAGGGCTGTTTTCACTTCATCTGCTATTATTACTTGTCCTCCTAACTTTACATTCAGCAATATACATTTAGACTGTTTTCAATGCCAGAAGGTGAGGAATGATTCATCACTCCAGAGAACACACTTCTTTACACTACAGTCCAGAGGGAGCATCATTCACACCAATGCTGGTTCCTCTAGTCTGAGTAAAGTAACTCAGAAATGAGTGTTTGAACTGATGAAACACAATTTACGCAATTTATGTTTCAGTACTCATTAATCCCTTTCAGTGAGCTTGTGTGGCCCTCCACTTTGCAAATGAACTGTTGTTCCATTTAACAAGCACTTCATTTGCATTGGATCAGGGCAGCTCTAACAGAACAAACATTTGATCAAATTACTTAGTGGAAAAGTGGCATATTGTGATGGTGTTTTGTAACAAGTAATTGAGCTGTTTAGAATAACTCAATGTACTGCCAATATTTGTTACAGGGTATGAATTATACACCCAAGTCACCAATAGGTGTATCATAAATAAGCAACTCCACTAATTAGAAGTATTCTAATATTATACATAAATGTACTGTATATTTGGTGATCACAGTAATGGAAACAATTGGGGCAGATTTATTATGTGCTGCAAAAAATGGCAGAATCATTTGCCACAGGTATTGGCGTGCAAAAAAAAGCATAAAAATGTTGGTTTTTTTATGCACTATTTCTTTGAACTTCAGTGGAAAATAATGGAGGACAATCTTGCATTTCACATGGCATAAAATAAAACACATATTTAATTTTACACAGCATAATAAATATGCTCCTATGTACCTAATAAGGAGTAGGGCCACCATTTGCCTTCAGAACAGTTTTAGGCTTTCTGAAATGCTGCCTTAAAGCCTTATATTGATAGTGCACCACGCTTAAAAATAAAGTTCTAGTTCTTTGAAGAATTAAGGAAATATAGTTTATGCACTGTACTCCAGAACTTCCATGCTAGTTCTATGATGTTTCGATCTTGTGATTTGGGAGGCCATGGTACATCATGGTACATACTGGTAATAAATGGTCTTATATTACTTTACCTTTATACAACAATGAAAAAAACCCAGTGCTCAATCACCCTATGATTCCTATAAGATTGCTTTCAATACCATGATGGATCTACTACAATGTTTAATAGGTGGCTACAGGTATTAAATGGGTAATTTAAATACCTCACCAAGGGTGAGATTTTTTTCATGTAAATCCAACATACTGTAATTAACACAAATCCGGTGGGAGTTGTGACTGATGCAACTGATGCTCAGGCCACTGAGGGAACTCTGGAGCTAGTAACAAAAGGTGCAGTTGTGCCTAATTTGGAACAGGAGATGGAGCAAGCACAACTATATGGAAGTTTGAGGAGGACATGTTGATAAAAGTAACTTCAGTGAATGGGATTGTTCATGCAACTGTGGTGTGGCAAGTCTTGGGTGAAAGATAATTCATCAAACCATGTTACATTTTTTTTATTTTTTGAATTCAAGTGTTTTCTTATCTGCAGCTCCGTCAGTGAGCTTCAAATTGCCACTTGCATTTCTATCTCTGTTAGGGAATTTTCTCTATGTTTGTCTAATGCTGCCAATATTTTTTTACGGAAACTGTTGTGGTGTTTAGCAACATTCCTGTTGAGTTTCTGACTATCCTTGTTAGTTATCTTTGACTTGTGACCAATTTTTTTTCTTTGCCAATTTCAATTTGTCCATATTTAGCTTGTGTTGGCATGAATTTTCGAGACTGTTCTCCTTGAAAATAATTTTGCAGTTTGGATACTGGCTTTTTGGCTTCTTTCAATCTGTCAGTTGCCTTATGTTACTTTTTAAAATATATACACCACAAAGCTGATTGCCAGACCTCTTTATAGCTGACACATGCTGCCAACTGGAACTCACCTGTTTGGAATGATAGAATGTTACATTTTCTGTGTTGCCCAGTTCCACCTTCACTCTGCCACTGGTGCAACACTGATATATGTACTTTTCAATGCATTTTTCATACAAGGTTGTTAAAGAAAAATATGTGAATAGTTCAGCCAGTGGAAATAAAAATCATGAAAAGAAACCTAAAATGTCAACTTTTTATTCTTTATTTTATTATGGAAATATTTAAATGCATTTATCAGCATCTGGGCCTTGAGAATGCTTTGTGATTCACTAAAAGAAAGAAGGAAGGGAAGAAATAATTAGAAGATTAGAAACAGAAAGAAATAATTAAAAAGAGAGGTAACAAGAAAACTGGAAAAGTGCAAATCTGGGTCTCTAAAATATACTGATGAGAGAGTTATTGCATGTAACTGCTATAGATCTGCGTTTGGTATTGCTGTTATAGCAATTTATGCAATGAGGTTTTATTTGTGTTCACTGGCAGTGCTGCTATATTCTTTCATTAGCTAAAGAGAAAAACATCTCATGTTAAATGTGATGAAACACTAATAACTGGGAATAATCTGTCACCTGGGAATAGTAAATAATCGGTTTTTCTAAGAAGTATTTAAACTTTCTTGGTAGATAATTGCTGAGAATTTTCTACAAATGAAACCTATAGTCAAGACCTGACTGATAAAATGTGTTCATGCCACGGGAGGTCAGTTTTTATAGGAACGGAAACAAACAGATTAGCAGCACAGCAATAAAACCCATTTGAGTCTTGTGAGTTAAACCCAACTAGGCTCTCACCAGTTATGTCACGTTACACACAACATATTTGTCAAATTTTGACTAGGCCCCTAAATATCTATTCTTTAGTTGTCATGCAAAGAAAATCATTATTATTCCAATAATGAAATGAAACGATATAGCCAAAACTTACCATAGAGAGACATTGAAAAGTGTTTCAGTGCAGAAATACTGTATATAAAAAAGGGCAGCATTAAGACTGTACATGTTACCTTTCAGTGGACATGCAATTTTAACATTGAGAATAATATGCATATTTGCTACTGATGTCTATGTACCCTTGGTCTGTGTTCCTAGACTGACCCCCTACTATATTATTATAAAGGGAAATGGACATCCAAGACTAATCCACTTTTTTAGTCTGTATTTTATTTTGCTGTAGTATTTTGGGAAAACTTCTAAACCAATGAATATTTTGAAGGACTTTGTTGCTTTTGTCAAGGAAGATTGGTCATAGAGCTCTTTTTTCTTTGAGGAAATGCCATTGGAGAAACAATGGATCTGCTCTGATCTGAACCTGAATGTAAGCAGGAACAGTGCTGGTATGAATGCAGACAAGCAAAGCAGATTCTAGAGATTCTGAAACGCAAGAGTATGGCTTTATTAATGTTTATGAAGGGAACGAGGGAACATCAAGGGCATGTCCTACTGGTTAGAAATTGTACTGGAAACCCCTGCAAGTGGAATACATTGTTTTAGGCAAAATGGTCCAAAATGGCAAAAATATGTTCATGGTACTCATTGCAGAAGTCTGAGCACATAAAACCAAGATGTTTCCACAAGCTATGGATATGCTAATGTGTGTTGGCCAGTTTTGTCGGCGAAAAGATCAACTAAATCAGAGCTAATTAATTAGCAACTGCATCTTAACATGGTTTGCCTCACACTAATAGACTGGTGTGAGTATGATTTAAGGAAATAAATGAGAACAGTTCAATCATTTCTGGGCACTGAAAATGCCAATAGCCTTAATCAGCTCTTTCTACAGCCGTAGGCCTCATGTTAAATTAAGCAATGCATTCATTTAAGGTCAGAATAACTGCATAAAAAAATATGGTCAGCCATTTAATAGTTCTAATAAAATACATTGTATGTATTGAGCAAAATATAAAGGTTATTGAAATATATAAAAATTGCTGTATAATTTTAATTTGCTTATAGTGCAGACAATCTCTTACTACTACAACAGTCATGAAAAAATCTGTAATTTCCCTTAAAATATTAAATTATAATCCTGACTTCCTTGTTTAAAATGTTCCCTGAAAATACCATATAATATATCTGGCCCCAACATCATCATCAACTCTACTTCAACTTACACACTGCTCCTGTTTGCATCATATTCATATTACATTCAGGGGTGTATTTCTTCACTGTATCTGCTATACCTGCCTTACCTTTAAGTAATTATTTTTACACTCTTTATTGTATGTTATCTTTCAAAACAAAAGTATCCACACTCACTGACTTGTTACTCTGCTACAGTTGTTGTAGGGTGCTTTAAAGGAGAAGGAAAGGTTAAAACTAAGTAAGCCTTATCAGAAAGGTCCATTTAAATATACCAGTAAATCCCCAAAGTAATGTTGCTCTGAGTCCCCTGTCAAAAGAAACACTGCATTTCTTTCCTTCTATTGTGTACACATGGGCTTCTGTATCAGACTTCCTGCCTTCAGCTTAAACCTCATTGCCCTGGGCAAGGGCATGCTCAGTTTGCTTCTCTCCCCCCCTCCCCTCCCTTCTCTACTGTAATCTGAGCCCAGAGCAGGGAGAGACTCAGGCAGGAAGTGATATCACACCACATTAATACTGCAGCTCCTATCCTAAACAAACAGAGAGTTTCTAGAGCTTTTTACTCAGGTATGGTAAAATATTCTACAGAATAAATATAGCATTCTAGCTTGCACTATTGCAGCTAATCTATTGGCAATAAAATGCCTCAGTAGCTTTCCTTCTCCTTTAAACCTCTGACAGCTTGATACACTGTGCACAAGTCCACATACAGTAGAACAGAGGATAGAGGAAAGCACAACAGCAATTCAACATCCCTTCTGTTAAGAATATTTTATTATAAAATATACTATGCAAACAGTGTGTGGCATGCACAATGTTTTGGGGTCTCCCGATTCCCTTTCTCAGGTGAAGATTATCAATCAGGGTAGGGCTAGAATGGGGATATCTAAGGGTTCTGAAAAATATCTATATGCCTTGTTTTATCTAAATATGCTGTTACACCATTGCTTTACAAGTTGATAGGTACTGTTACATGGCCTTCAGTCTGTTTCTTCTCAGAAGTAACCTTTGTACTTTCTTTAAATAACTCACAAATTACTTTAAAATAAATGGATCTACTGAAATAGAAGTTTGAAGTTAACCAAAGAAGGAGTCCATGATTCCTTTAACTAAGATTACATAACTTCGTTAAACCATACACATGATATTTGGTAACATACCCTTTGGAAAGAGTAACTGAAAGCATACAGTATACATGAATTGGCTTTCTTTATCTCGCTAATGTTTAAACCACTCTACTTTTGCAGACTGTTTTAGTTCTCCCAGATTTAAAGGATGTCTTTTCACAACTACATTTGGGAGCAGATCTCTCCATAAATGTTCACTAGGGATTCTTGACTCCCTGCAACCCACTTCATAATAGGCTAGTGTATTTCTTTAACCATTACAGGGTGTTTTTTGATGTATGCTTTGACTAATGTCTTGCTGGAACACCACAATCTGTGATGGAGGCCAAGATTTCTGACATTGGGTTCAGTACTAACGAGCGCAAGCGCAGGGAGCACTCACTGACCCTTGAAGGAGACACCGCGGTGCTGCTACGTGTATCCTCTCCCGAAGATTCCAGCAAGAAAATCCTCAATCACGGAGCACCAGTGGTGTTAAAACCATCGCTCCATGATTGGGTTCAATATTGCTCTCTAAAACACTTTGGTAATCTTTTGATTTCATAATGCCGTGCAGAGAGTCAAGCAAAGGGACCCATAAATACAGTAAACCTCATCCATAAAATGTTATGCTTTACAAAAAACATTCTAATTTTGTATAATCTATCCATAGGTAATTGTCCCAGAACATTTCTGCTTTGTTTATTGTGTTTAATCAAACTCCAAATAGGCTTTCCTAAGTTTCTCTGGCAGCAGTGTGGCCTTCCTGGGTCTCCTATCATAGAACACCATATCACTAAGTTGGCAAAGGATACTGCCTATTGAAAGTGGTACTTTGTGTCTCAAGGTCAGTCTGAACCATCTGTGTGACAGTTGACCAAGGGTCTGTAACCACAATGTGAATCATTCTTTCCTGCCAATTTTTCTCTTCTATCCACATACTGGTTGATTGGTCATGTCACTTTTTCATAACATTGTGTGCAGTAGATACAGGAACATTGAGATCTCTGGAGGTTGGACTTGTAGCCTTGAGATTGTCCATGATAACTCAGCTTTAAGCAGTCAACAAAATCATAATACAGAAGAATGAGAAATACATTTTCTCATCTGATGCGTGTGGTTAGCAAAATTAGATTCTTCTTCTTATTATTATTATTATTAGATTATGGTTAGCAAAATTGCTTCCACCAATTTACTGTGGCTAAAAAGATATTTCTTTAATTTTGCAGTTTTTGCTAATTTAACTTTGCAATGTGTGGACCAGCATGTCACCCTAAAAGTGAGGCTAAAGTCTATTCTCATTATGTGCAGTAGATACAGGAACATTGAGATCTCTGGAGGTTAGACTTGTAGCCTTGAGATTGTCCATGCTTTCTCAGCTTTAAGCAGTCAACAAAATCATAATGCAGCAGAATGAGAATATCAATTTTCTCATTCGATGCATGTGTTTAGCAAAATTGATTATTTTTATTATTATTATTAGATTATGGTTAGAAAAATTGCTTTCACTAATTTACTGTTGCTAAGAATCTATTTCTTTAATTTTGGAGTTTTTGCAGATTTAACTTTGCAATGTGTGAACCAGCATGTTACCCTTAAAATGAGGCTAAAGTTTATTCTCATTGTGTGTAGCAGATAAAGGAACATTGAGATTTTCCATGCTTTCTCAGTTTAAATAGTAAACAAAAACGTAATGCAGCAGAATGAGAATATACATTTTCTCATTTGATGCATGTGGTTAGCCAAATTAGATTATTGTTATTAGATTATGGTTAACAAAATCACTTTCACCAATTTACTGTGGCTGAAAAGCTATTTATTTGATTTTGCAGTTTTTGTAAATTTAACTTTGCAGTGTGTGGACCAGCATGTCACCCTAAAAGTGAGGCCAAAGTCTATTCTCATTGTGTGCAGTAGATACAGGAACATTGAGATCTCCGGAGGTTGGACTGCTGCATAATGCATCTGAATGACAATATAAATTTTCTCATTTGATGCATGTGGTTAACACAATTGATTATTATTAGATGATGGTTAGCAAAATTAGTTTCACCAATTTAAAAGAGGATGATCCAGGAAGAGGCTGGGTTTGGAGCTCAATGCACAGGGTGGACAGCTTAAAAAAGTGCCCCTGCTGTAACGTCCAGCCAGAACCAGAGTGTGAGACTGTCCAGGACTGCAGAAAGGCTGCTGTTTCATGCAGAAAGTACAGAGGTACAGAAGTACAGAGAGGGCCCATCCTGTTCCCTGCCAAGTTGCAAGAGACTCAGGAGGTAGAAGGTGCCACTGTTGAGACTGACCTAGTTGTTATTTATATGTAACATGTTTCACGAGCAATTTTGTTAATTAAAGTACATTCAGTATTCATGTGATTTTCAAACCTGCATGATTCATAGGTATTTTTGGATTTCCTGGTATCCGGTAGACAGTGTACCCCAGTATGATTTGATATTACCCATACTATGCAATTCCTTTGGAACTTAACTGAAAGACCTTTAGTGCTTGAAAAAGATGTTTTCTTCTCCTGCTTTAACATCAGCTGTGACACTATAAAGGTTTACTATATATCTCATAAAGAATTGTAAAGGAAAAAATGAGCTTTTTTTGTAACTTAAAAAATATTTAGCTTTCCATCAGTGTATTTAATGCGGAGTGCAGCATCTGAAGTAGTTTAAATGTGTGGTATCAAACATTGTATGTACTCCCTTTTTGCCTATAAGGAAAGCTGTTTTAGTGATTAACAGTATACAAACAGTGGCATTATAGGGAGCGGCAGTAAATTGTGTTATAACTTCCTTCCCTTGAATGTTAAATTCATTGAGCCTGCCTGTGGATCCACGCTTAGACTGAACGTGTGAGGTATCTTTTTACCAAAGGGGAACTATTAACTAGACATTTACCCCAGACCATTTTTAAAGAATGCAAATTTCATTCACAGAGAAAACTATTTGTGAATTTTCTAATGCATTTATATATTTCCTGATCCATTAAAAAAAACTCTTGATTAGGTTTGTAAAGATTGTAAACTGTACTGGATCAGGGGCTGATACGAATGATGTATAATCTCTGTAAAGAGCTGAGCAATATGTCAGCACTTTATAAATAAAGGATAATAGCTATCAGTGTCGGACAAGTCCCCTCTCCCAATCAGATTAGGGGAAAAAAAAAAGTTTTTTCAGTGCCGTGCAGCGCCATTTGTGCATTCCTGCGGCACCTATTGATTTCGGATCGCTGAGCGCATCATAGTAGGGTCGGCGGGGGGTCGGAGGGGGCCCTGGACATTAGTCCTGGTGGGCCCTGGGCCCCCCAGTCCAACCCTGATAACTATGCCTTGAGAAAAAAATACCATCCGTGGTGGAACAAGGGAGTGAAGAGGCCCAAAACTGTAAAATGACGTGGCCCCACAGACCTCCCATGCATTTCTTATGTAAGCCAGGAAATATAGACCGCAGTACAAGCATCTCAATCTTATGAAAAGCATTGAAATATTACATATCTCTACAGTCAACATGTTCTCTGCCCCTAAGGACCATTTATTACTAGAAACTGTGTTTTTACTGGAAATACTCAGCTTGTGATTGTCTGGGCAGCTTTTTTATATCTCAGTCACAAATTATATACAGTACAGTTTGGCAACCGGGTGACTGGATATTTGAAAGAACTGTTGATTTCATGTGATAAGGCTGAAAAAAACAGGGGCACACCTTTTTGATATGAGAGTAATAAAGAAAAATAATAAAAGCGAACAATATCTGTATTTATTTATTTTTGCTAAGGCTTCCTTTTAACTTGTTTATGCCTTGATGTTTCTTTGAGCGCTAATCGTCAAGCTTTGATCACCCTGATGATAAAATGCACAACATCTCATGTCCATGTCATTAAAAATAGTAGTCTAGACCTCTTTTTTAACCTGGACAGAAAAACAAGTATATGATAGATCTTTTTTTCCCTTTAACGAAAACGTTTTTCAAAAATATGCTTCTTATTCTGAAGGTGTTTTTGTCTATCTATATTGATTCAAGTAAGCTTTAATAATATAAATATGAGTCAGTTTATTACAGGCTCACTGCTTTTATATTTGCCACAGTAGGGGCCTCATTGAAGTTATCTGAGAAGGAGATGAAAATTATGTGTAACGTGAAGTGTGAATGAGACTAAACAGTAATGCAAAATGAGTTTCAGACCGGCTGTAAAACAAATTTTTACACTGGAAAGGTGACAGTCTGCAATAATTTTAATGAGTCTGGGGATCCCTTTATATCTTATTGGAAATTCTTATAAAACACTGCTCTGTCTCTTTTGGTGTCATCTGCACAGTAACATATCATAAATACGCAAATAAAAAAATGTCTTAAAATAAGTCATACAGCTTTCAAAGTATACCAGAACACACAGCAGAAAAGGATATTATGTGGTTTTTCCTATCTATAAAATAATGAAATATAAACATAAGTGCACTTTAATGCACAATGAGCAAACAGTAATTTCCATAAATACTTCTTATTATATTATAGATTATTTTGAGATAATTGCAGTACACCTCCTAAGTATGCAGTGGAAGATCTGTGATTGAAGTAACCCACAGCAACCAATCAGTAATTAGCTTTTTCAGCCAGCTGCAGGTTGAACTCTGAAAGCAATCATCCGATTGGTTTAAAATGGTTTAAAAATGACTCCATAAAAGTGTTGAAAAGACTTCTCTGAAGAGCAAACAGAATGTTCAGATCAACACTAAAATGAAATTTACTAAAGGGCGAAGTGGCTAACGCTGGCGAAAATTCGCCAGTGTGACGTCATTTCGGCACCTCGCCGATTACTAGGCATAATTTCATAATATCTTGCCCTACACATGTGCCCACAGTTTAGTTTAGTTGCCAACTTTTTTTTGAGGAAATTTCCCCCACTAAGTATTTGATTTTACTGACTGTTACCTCTATCGCCAGCCTTGCCTTCGCCACCTCAGACCAGGCGAAGTGCAATAGAGTAGATAGGAGTTCCTCAAAAAAAAAAGTTGGCGTCTTTTCCTTTTTACAGGATAATAGACTGAAAAAGATCTAAATTTTTTTTTTGGGGTACCCTCGTTCCCCCTACATTTGCTAACATATGGCACCTAAACTAAACTGTGGGCACATGTGTAGGGCAATATAACATCTCTATTTTATTTTATTAAGGTTCCCTGGCTTTGTGTAGTGTAATGTATTTGCTGCAGCATATATGGCCATTGTACTTGCCGCTGTATGCACACCGTATGCAAATTAGCCAACGCTAGCGTATTTTCGCTAGTACAACTTCACCAGCGTGAAGGCTATATATAAAAGTCCGAAGAGGAAAAACAACATTTTTTCTTCGAAAAAAAAAATCTAAACTTTTTCAAGATTTATTAATCTCGATGATGTTAAAAGTCCACATAGAAAAGTACTCCAAGATATCCTGATCTGTGCTGGCTTTCGTACAATAATTTGAAGATTTTGTGGTTTTTGGGTGATATTGCAGAAAAGTTTTCAGGCGTCAAATTTGGATAATTTTGTTTAGTTTTTTTCATATTAGTCTTTTCCCGTGCAAGACCTTTTTGTGAACATTTTGTGATAAATAGTAGTGATGGGCGAATTTGGGGCGTTTCGCTGAAAAATTCCTGAATTTCCCGCGAAATTTGCGAAACGGCGAAAAAATTGCGAAACTGCGATTTTTTTTGCTGGTGAATTTTCGCAGCGGTTTTGCAAATTTATTCAACGGCAGTGAATCGCGGGAATTTGTGGCGGATCGCGGGAATTCGCTGCAAATTCACTGCAAATTCACGCATGGCGAATAAATTCGCCCATCACTAATAAATAGGGGGAAAAGTCCATGCGGATTTGGTTTTTAGAAAATAGTGAGAAAATTTTGGATTTTGCTAAATAACCCCCTTAATCTTTAGATGCTGTCATATCTATATCTGAAATAATAACTCCTAGCAGTGCCCTTAAGCAGAGTTATATACAGAAAAGTACAATGTTTGTAAGAGGTCTAGTTATTTAGAACAATCATCTTTTACTGGTTGCATGTTGAAAAGCAAACCTATTATTGGTTGCTATTGTTTACTGCAGTCATACTTGACAGTTATTGTGCCTTTTATTTCACAAGGGGTTAGTTGTATGGACTACTTTAAACGTTTTTCATTGTATATAACTTGAAACTGCTAGAGCATTTTTTTAGATGTTAATATGAGTACTATATTACAGAATAAATGTCATATACCGTCACAGGCTTCATATGTTTTAAATTGTTCTCTGACCGCTTTGATTTTGGTAGAATATTACATTTCTAGAATATTTGTATACAGTACATATCACGCTCAGATGAATCAGCTATCAAGTCTTGTGTATTTCTGTTTTTATTTAACTATTCATAATTTGACAATACATTTATTTCATTTAGTAGAGCGCCCACTGTTCTGTGATATGACATTCATAGGAACTCATTTTAAGGGCTGGGGGTATGAATTACAAAAATAATACCTATACACTAAAAAAAACATCAAGGAGTCTACCATTGCTTTAATGATAGATTAAAGTAAGGTGAGTAATCACCTTTGTCTCTGGTTCCTAATTTTATCTATCCCACAGAGTTTGGTTTTACATTGGAACCTTGTACCTTGTTTTCTTTCCTTAAGACAGTGATCCCCAACCATTGCCTCATGAGTTCACCACCTTTTTTGATGTTGCTTCTAGTTACTTCAAAACAGCTGCATATTTATACATTTCTGGCTTTGGGGCAAAGTTTGGAAGCATGAATACAGGTTTACTGCACATTTCCTCCTGCAGGCTCTTTGACCACATGTTGTCACCAAATAGTTAATTACAGTCCTTATTTGTTAACTGACAGAATCTTGTTTTCATGCTTGTGAGGCTCCCCAATACATTTAATATTGACATTGGCTCACTACTAAAAAATGCTGAGGTAGATCACCTTAAGGGGCAGATTTACTAAAGGGCGATGTGGCAAACGCTGGCGACAATTCACCGGTGTTACCGCCCACAAGGACTTCGCTCATTTACTAACGGGTGCAGGCATCACTTCGCTAGTGAAAGAGATAGACGCTAGCGGTAATTTGCACTCTATCGCCAGGCAACTCTTTGCTCTGGTGAATGGACGTTACTCCGCAATACGGATTTCACTGAACGTTACCTCTTTTGCCAGACTGGTTTCCCCCATACATTTTCCAACAAATGGGAACATTATTTTACAGTGGGCTCATGTGTAAGGCATTATAACAACTCTATTGCCCTTTTTAAGATTCCCTGGACATGTCTAGTTATCAGTGTTAATGTAATGTATTAGATGCAACATGTAACATAAAGAGGTCCATTCCAATTTATATTTCCCGCCGTAAGCAAATTAGCCGGAGTGCAAGACCTCTAATGAATTTGCGAAAGGCAGAATTGAACACTACCGCATCTTCGCTTTGATTTGGTCGTATTGCCGAAGTAACGTTAGCAAAAATTTGCCAGCGTCCATCAGCCAGGATGAAACATTGCATGTAAGTAAATTTGTGTTGGTCCACGAATTTTCGCCTGGCGAAGTGTTGCAATGGGTGCGAAGCCGTTGCTGGTGAATTATCGTCGCTTAGTAAATTTACCCCATAGACCTGTTTGACAACCCCTCTATTATTCATCATACTTGTGCAGTGATAGGTAGGAATATAGAATGAGAGGGCCAATTTCTGCATTATTCATTATTTAAGACTCTAGCAGCTATTGTCCTCTTAACTGAACCACTACAACACCAATACAGCTGCTTTATTTGAACCCCTTGCCAAAGTTGAGGTCTCCTGTAATTCTTTATTTTTATTACTTACCAGGTCAGAGGATTGAGGATAGTGAGTCATGAGGGTACCGGTGGATATAAGCATAAGCAGCAAGAGAAACTCTAGACATAATACACCCCCCCCCCAAAAAACTAGAGACAAAGTGGGGAAAATGGAAGATGCCACCAATCCCTTCCAATGCTTTTATTATTATTTAACTATGTTTTCCCAGGATTTTTTCCAGTGCTACCTTTTTAGGAGAAGGGTAAACGTTTACTGCATTTTTATTTTCATTGTTTACATTTTTAAAAACCTGATTTGAGTCATAACGGAATAGATGTCATGATCAGCTAGGAAAGAAGAGAAAGTGACCGGGCACTGACCATAGCAACCGGGCACTGTGGTACAAAAAAGGCTAGAATATGAAAAGGAGACAATATAAAGAGACAATCTATAATGAATAAAAATATAGCCTAAGAACAATTCTGCTTTCTTGCTTAAGGCTGTCGCTTACCGGATTTTAGGTTAGACTAGAGTTTGGCAGAATAAGAACAAATACTTCTTTGATCTATATCAAAATATAGATCTATATAAATCGGTAACAAGTCAGTTATTAAGTAAAGCAAAATTCAGACCTTAGATTTAAATCTAACAAATACAGTAAACTAGTAAGTCCATATAGCTTTTTTCTACCATACTTTGTGGTTGATGATTAAATCAATGAAAATGTATAATTAATTTATGGCAGCTAAGTTAGACTGATACCTCATGAGTGTTAAACTATACAGGCAGCACTGATTTTAATTTACTCCCTGTGTTAAAATTGGAAAATTTCTGGCTTTAAATTAGGGGTCTGCATATATACTCCAGAATCCATATTCCCATGTGGATGCTCATTGCTTGAAAGGGAGATCTTAAATATCACTTCTCCTTTTACACTTTTGCAGGCTAGGTTCAACGTAAAACCAGCTTGCATCCCTGTTGCTGGTATTGGCCTAATATATAATACATTTCAGGTGCTGCAAAAAGTCTTGAGCTCCTTTATGAAAGTGATTCCAGATGTCCATTGAGTATAGTTAAAGTAAAGTAAAATATCAGCTATTAAACTGTAAAGGTTCTTTGCAACCATTACAGAATGTATATACAGTATCAGTGCAAATCCCCATAGTGAAATTAAAATGAACATTTAGTTAGAACTTAAACACAAAGACTTTCCATGGGTCCAGACTGGACACTGACATGACGACAGTATTTAATATAAAAGATGTGTAATGGCTACTGTATTGTGGTCAAACATATGAATAAGGAAAACCAAACTGCCCAGCTGTCTTTTTTTGCCTCCAGCATTGTGTCTTTATTTAGTTATACATATTCATGTATAATATAAAATAAAGTTGCTATATATAGCAGAGTTTAATGAGTTCATTTTTATAACTTTTTTAGATATTTTCCAACTTTAAGTGGACAGTCTCAGGTGACTAGGGATGTAGCGAACGTCGGAAAAAAAGTTCGCGAACATATTCGCGAACTTGCGCAAAAATGCGAGCGGTTCGCGAACGGTTCGCGAACCCCATAGACTTCAATGGGAAGGCGAACTTTAACATCTAAAAAAGACATTTCTGGCCAGAAAAATTATTTTAAAGTTGTTTAAAGGGTGCAACGACCTGGACAGTGGCATGCCAGAGGGGGATCAAGGGCAAAAATGTATCTGAAAAATCTGCCTGTGTGTGCTTGGAAGAGATAGTGTAGGGGGAGAGCTGTTAGTGATTTCAGGGACAGATGATAGTAAGTTTGCTGGCTAGTAATCTGCTTGATACTGCTCTGTATTGGAGGGACAGAAGTCTGCAGGGATTTGAGGGACATTTTAGCTTAGGTAGCTTTGCTGGCTAGTAATCTACTGTTCTCTTTAAACAACTGCCATACGTTGACCTTGTAGGCATTGTTTGCCCAGTTTTTTTGGACGCAGCCACTGAAGCACAGTTGCCAGAAAAAATATGCCATATAAATGCTGAAAATAGTAATTTTTCGCCATACGTTGACCTTGTAGACATTGTTTGCCCAGTTTTTTTGGTTGCAGCCACTGAAGCACAGTTGCCAGAAAAAATATGCCATATAAATGCTGAAAATAGTCATTTTTTGCCATACGTTGACCTTGTAGGCATTGTTTGCCCAGTTTTTTTGGTCGCAGCCACTGAAGCACAGTTGCCAGAAAAAATATGCCATATAAATGCTGAAAATAGTAATTTTTTGCCATATACGTTGAGTCAACGTATGGCAAAAAATGACTATTTTCAGCATTTATATGGCATATTTTTTCTGGCCTCTGTGCTTCAGTGGCTGCGGCCAAAAAAACTGGGCAAAAAATGCCTACAGGGCAAATAATGCCTAAAAGGTCAACTTATACACTACTACAGCGATGGATACGGATTACGTAAAATATATTATGGCTGCTTGAAAAAAGTCACTCCGGTGTTTTTTCTGGAGACGGTAATATTATGGATATTTAGACAGAATGTGAACAAGGTCACACAGCTAGATGGCAGTTGGTTGAATAACACACTGGGCAAAAAATGCCTACAGGGCAAATAATGCCTAAAAGGTCAACTTATACACTACTACAGCGGTAGTAAAATAAAAAAAAGTAAAATAAAAAAAAATGAATATTAAAAAAAAAAATTAAAGTTGGTGCTGCTGAACTACTAGGAGCAGCAGATTAGCACACCAGTCCCACTCCCCAACACTGCTAGACTAATAGCACTGGGCTCTTATAGTAGTAGTAGTAGTAGTAGTAAAACAACAAAAAAATAAATAAAAGCAGTCCTTACAAGGACTACTGTTATTGCAGCAGTCAGCAGATGAGATCAGAAGCAGGACAGCTGCCCACTGCAGCTACATACAGAGCACTGCAGTAGAAGGTAGATTACTAGCCAGCAAAGCTACCTAAGCTTAAATGTCCCTCAAACCCCTGCAGACTTCTGTCCCTCCAATAACAGAGCAGTATCAAAACGATTACTAGCCAGCAAACTTTCAACTGTCCCTGAAATCACTAACAGGCAGCAGCTCTCTCCCTACACTATCTCTTCAGCACACACAGGCAGAGTGAAAAAACGCTGCAGGGCTTCGGTTTTTATAGGGAAGGGGAGTGGTCCAGGGGAGAGCTTCCTGATTGGCTGCCATGTACCTGCTGGTCTGGGGTGAGAGGGCAAAAAAAAGCGCCAACAATGGCGAACCCAAAATGGCGAACGTCGCGCGACGTTCGCGAACTTCCGGCGAGCGTGAACACCCGATGTTCGCGCGAACAAGTTCGCCGGCGAACAGTTCGCGCCATCTCTACAGGTGACATGACAATGGCCACAATTTTTTCAATTAAAAAATGTGGCATATTTTGTTTGAGTAATGTTTGTATGACACTGTATCGTGCCACGCTATACTGTAAGAAATCCACGAATTTCAATGGAAGTGAGGTTACATCTTGTTGAATGTTCCTTTTGCTAAAGCCATAATTAACTTGCTTTTGTCTTTGATTAGCCTGCCTTGTTGAAATGTCTAATGCTATCTTTGATGACGTTTCTGATTTCAAAATAGTGCATCCTTCATCTTCTAGTGGCCTTACCGAAGGCCTCCTTTGCATTTTTATTATAGAAATTAGAAAGCTGATCACCTGTCTTGCCTGAGCATGAGTGAGATTAGATTAAACCATAAGACTAGCTATTTGTTAAAAACACCAGTTTTTAAAAAAAATCTCTTACTATGTCAAATGGGTTCTTTCACTGAGGGAGTACATACTGCGACTATAACATGCAAATGAGTTCTCAAGCATGCTCAGATTGTAGCACTGCCCTGAGTATTCTACCCTGAATGCCTAGCTTTAATAAACTCCTTCACTAGAAGTATCACGAGATTTCCCTCTCTTGTCCCCTGCTGGTGATGTCATTATGTAAATGAAGGGCACACACTAACTTCCAGACAGGTGGCAGCACTACTGAACAGCAGCTAACACAGAGTTTGGCTGATCTAAAAATAGCTTAGACGGGTTGCTAGGCAACCAAGGAATTTTTAACTGAGCATGTGCGAGATTTCAGAGCTAGAGGTAGTAAAAAACCAAGATACCTGCCTCAACTAGAACTGCAGTGGATATAGGGGAGATTTTGCAGACGGTATAGTGAGCTGATGATTTACATTATACAAACAATTCTAACTGTTTTAAAAATTGGATTTCTTGAACTTTCATATAGTGTTTTACTTAGTAAATGATTTTAGTTATGATTGGTGCCCTTTAACATGAAGAATTCTATCCTGAAAACCTGATTGTAAGAGAGATCTGTCAGCAGACTGCCTATAAATGTAAAGACAGCATTTGGGAAATAGATAATAACAACACTCTTTGTCACTGTTGTTCTATATTTATTGTCAGATTTACTATACACAAATCTATATAATTTTTTTATAATAAACAGCAAAATCAGTGAAATAAACTAGAGTTAAAGGAGAATTAAAGCTTGTGTTTTGGGGTTCTGTATCAGCCCAAGGCAGCCAATTCCCTTCAACAGCTTAGGTACTAATTTAGTATATAAATGTCAAAATGTATGCTAATTTTCATTATATGGCAGCTCAGAAACCAGCACAATTTGTATCCAAAATGAATGAACAGTCTTGTGGCATTACTTGGACTATGATTAGCCCTAGACTATGATTAGACATGCAAATAACATTTTTTCTTGATGATTTGCAAGATCTTAATCCAAGATGGGAACCCACTGTGTGCACTTTTGAAAGTCTAAATTGAATTGGAAGATTTGTGAATCCTTACTAGCTAACATAGCAATCAATCAGCTACTTAGAACAATCAAACTGATTGTAAATTAAAGAAAACTGGGGGGGAGGGTGTAGGCTTGGGACGAATATGACCCGTTCAAATCATTTTCATTGTCACCGATGCCTATTAAAATATATGGGCAACAAAAAAAATTTGACGTGCAAAATCTATGGGCGTCATTTCCAAATCAAAACGAGGCGACAAAAATCCGTCCATCCCTAGGGGGGTGTTAAAATAATAATTACATTTACAATTGGGAAATGTATTCCTAGAAAGAATACAGTCCATGGTTAGGATAAAATCTGCAGTGACTGAAGCAGGGGATGCTCAATTTGGAAATATTGGACTAGTTAATCACTCTACTATTGACTTTTAACCTATATTTGTGTACAACTGCCAGCATATTGAATTGCTGTAGGGTGTGCCAAAATAAAGCATGTGGGCTAATCATAGTCCAAAACCTCTACAGGTAAGCCAGCAATAGACTTTTGTTCAAGAGTGTTGCAGGCATCTCACTGCATGTGCCACCATATTTTGAAACAAAGGTTGTCTGTTATAGCTGTATTACTATTGTGAAATGTCCTTTTGTTTCAGACATAAACATTCTGATGACTGGCTTTCCCAGGCCTGTCGGTACACTGTACTTTATAATAAATATTTTATAATGCAAAAACTCATTAATTTGTTATGGTCTATTATATTTTGAACAAAGCTTTTGAACCTAATACACCAAAGAAACCCAGAACTGATATTAAAAATGTTGTTTTCCTTATCCCTAGTACATCAGGACAAGCTGCCTGTTTACTGTCTGAAAAGTAATTTATGTTAGCAATGTTCATGGTGTAACACAGCCAGTGATAAAACAAAAGGCAAACTGAGGTCAGGGGGCATGTAAGTACAAGCAAAACAGAGAAAATACTGATAAATTCAGACAACTAAAGGAAAGCTGTGGGTCCGGGAATGAATGTGTGGCACTAATTCTACAGCAGTCTGAACATGTCACAAAAAGAGATTTACATTCCCCACCACTCTAGCTTAGTAGAACAAATCTTATGTATATGTATGGTTGTTTTGATGCATTATGGAAAACTACTGACAAATACTTCCCCCTTTAATTATTTACCATGGCTAAATTCTCAAGTGCAACAAGTAAGCAACACTATTTTCAGCAAAGTTGTTTTGATTATAGCTAGGGATTTATTTTTGTGGAGTTTGTGGTTATTGCCTTGTTTGCATGTTAGGTTTCTTCAGTTCAAAAAAATACAGGTAGGCTAACTGGCTTTCATAAAACTGCCCAGAAATAGGGACAGGATTGATATTCCTGATTAACTGTATCTACTGTATAACTCACGTAACACACGGGCAGATTCGGGAGATTAGTCGCCAGACAACAAACCTCCTCTTCTTCGCGGTGACTAATCTCCCCGATCTGCCTTCCTCTGCCTTCCGCCAGCTAAAATGAAAATCATCTGGGGGCAGGCGGTTTGTTTTCAGAAGTCGTCTGAAGTTTTCCTCGTGAGGCAATTACGGTGAATTCGAAAAACGAAATGCTCCGAGTGCCTGCCCCCAGGTGATTTTCATTTTAGCCGGCGGAAGGCAGGGAGATTAGTCACCACGAAGAAGAGGAGATTTGTCGCCTGGCGACTAATCTCCCAAATCTGCCCATGTGGCCAGACTCTTAGTGCAATATAAATATAAGGCAGTAAGCTAATAGTAGCAGCCTGTTATAGACAATACTGAGAGTTTAAAGGTCAGCGCACATGCTCAGATTCAGGGAGATTTGTCGCCCAGTGACAAATCTCGTTTTCTTCGGGCAACTAATCTCTCCGAATCTGAGCGTGTCCCCTGACCCTAAAACAATTATTTAAAGCCAATTATCACTATTGTCTATTTTGTAACCATGACAAGTAGCTGCTATACAACTAGAAGATCTGCAGCACCGATTTTCAAGCACCATCATAGCTGTATAGTGAAAATGGCCATTAGAATATAATTATTGATTTCTTAAATAGAGTGAGGTCATACTGACTCTTTAAAGTAATTAGTTTGGTTGCTAAATAAAAATATAATAGCACAGATGTTTTAAATGCCTAGTAAAGAATAAAAAGATATGAATATGAATACAAGTAAAACCCAACCATGCCCATGGCAGGAGAAAATACATCTATAAGGAAACTGGAACAGGAGACAGAAGTCTGCAGCAACTGAGTTTAGATCATTATAGTATATAATGCAACTTATGTTATAATCATTATATAATATTTTATATATTTTTGTATAATTTTATAATAATTTATAATCATTTTATAGTCATTTATAATCTTTTTATAATTAGTCATTAATGCAGATTTCCCTGAGTGTGTTGCTGTCACTTGAAGTGTTTATAATGTGTCATATTTCTCACCTCTCTATTAGTTGTTCCTGTCCTTAAAAGTAGTTCTGTACCCAATTCCTTTTATGTCTTGATTTCTTTGCTCGTAGGTCTTAAAATGTACAAAATAGTCCAAGTTTTCTGAAATACTGGACTGTATGGAGGCAAAAAGTTTCACCACGTCCTGTTAATAATAATTCAGCTAAAATTTTGAGCAAAAGTGTATTGTATTGAATTGAATTTAAAAGGACTTCCCAATCTGATTTTAAAAAATAGTTTTATTACAGAAACCAGACGCGTTCAAACAAAAGTGTAAGCAAAATAGAAAACATATTTCAAAGCAAATATACTAATAAAAAATTAAATATTACAAAAAGTTGGGAACGATGGCCCATCCTATTAGTAAAGGATGATTTAATTGACCTTTTCCTTTCTCTTTCCTCATGTGTGACATGGTACATAAAGAATTATCATGGCTATAATTTATAGCCCTGGAGATTGTGCTTGGCCAAAAATGTATCCTTAAAACTCTTCATAAACTCTTCACAACTTTGTTACCCTCACCATAAAGAACGATTTGTGCTGCTCCTCAAGTCTAAAGGTGTGACCTCTTATTCTTTATAAGTGAAAAAGGTGTTCTGCTATCTGTCTATAAAGTCCTCTATTGTATTTGTAACAGTTAATCATGTCCCCTCACAAGTGTCTTTTCTCCAGAGAAAACAACCCCAACCCTTACAGTTTTTTGTCATAGTTGTTTGTGCTTATTTATCAAAAATCTAATGTGTGAGTTTTTTTTCTACGCTTCAAATAAACTCACAATTGGAAAAAACTCAAATGTTTATTAAAAAATCTGAATAGAAACAACAATGGACTACAATGGTGGGGAAAACTTTTAGAAGCTCAAAACCGCGCAAAAAACACAAAAAATTGACTCCCACATGAACTCACAGGGGGAAATTTACTAAATGGCGAAGTGGCTAACGCTGGCGAATTATCATTTCAGCACTTCGCCAATTTACTAACGGTAGCTGGCGTAATTTCGCCAAGGAGACAGACTCCGGCACAACTTCGCACTCTAACGCCAGGCAAATTTTCGGTCTGGCGAAAGAGCGTTACTACGCAAATTCAATAAGTCTTTGATTTTACTGACCGTTTCCTCTATCGCCAGACTTGCCTTCACCACCTCAGACCAGGCAAAGTACAATAGAGTAGATAGAAGTTCCTCAAAAAAACATTTTTCTAATCCCAAAAAACGCTGGTGTTTTTTCCTATTTAAAGGGTGATAGACTGAAAAAGATCGTAAATTTTTTTTGGGGTCCCCGTACATTTGCTAACTTATGGCACCTAAACTATACTGTGGGCACATGTGTAGGGCATTATAACAACTTTATATAATTTTATTAAGGTTTCTGGCCTGGTGTAGTGTAATGTATTTGCTGTAGCATATACGCCCATTGTACTTTAACTGCACGCCGTATGCTAATTAGCCAATGCTAGTGTAACCGTTCGGTACCCTGTGTGCAACTTCGGATCTTCGTGAATTAGCGATGTCCAGACAAATTTACGCCTGGTGAAGTGTTGTGACGTGCGTGAAGCCAGCGATGGCGAATTTTTGCCGGTTAGTGAATTTGCCCCACAAGCTTTTAGATGCATACGTTTTACATTCAAGTTTTTCAAGTTTTCTCTGTCTAATACAAACCAAACATTCGAGATTTTGAAATTATAACTCGAATTTGTGAGTTTTTCCCGCTAATTTGCATATGTCGGGAAGTGAAAGTTCATAATTGCTAAATGTCTTTATGTTCACTTATGATTGTTCCTTGCAGCAAATGCCATAGCTCCCTCTGTTTATTTATAAAAATGTCTTTCTTTCACTTGAGTTGCAAGTTTACTTCCTTCTTGTAAGAATAGGATGACATTAAGGGCAGCATGTGAAATAAGTGCTGACAGTTGGCATCCATTTAGCAAATTGAAATGGTAGTCTGACAGTCATCATTTACACTCAATTTAAATGGTACATAAATTATGTTTCAAATTACCTAAAATGAACTATGAGTAAAATGAGTGAATGAGTAAAATGAACCATACAAAATTGTATGCATTTCTCCATGAACAAAAATTTTAGGTCATTTGGTCTTTTTATCAATTATGTCAGATGACTGGTCTCCAACTAACTGATCTGTGGTAATCAAAAAATCTTGGCACAAAAAGACCAAAAAGTGTGAAACAAATTACAAATTACATTAATATTTGAGATGAATGGGTGTGTTTATGATATGTTGATAGCAGATTAGTAGTCAGCACGACTTCCACTTTCTTCCTTGGATGGGTGCACGTCCTCCAATGGCCACTTTCCACTGGATAAGAAATTAGTCCAGCTATGTTGATACCCAATTTCTGTGCATGGGGTGAAGACCATGAACATTTTTAGGGAAACAAAGATGTAGAAACACCAGTTGGTGAAAGTACGTCCATATACAACCTCTTGGTATGAGTTTTGTTATTATTATTTAGATTTTTAAACTTAAAGCAATTCAGGTCTAGTAAACTATTCAGAAAGTGGAGTTGCTAGAAAAATTGTGTATGATATGTAACTTCATATTCTCAAAATATGGGTGGTTTCCTCCAATACATATCAAAAGAATTTTCCAAGTCCATTAAAGTGTAAGTAAATCATGCTTACTGATATGATCAGTTATAATCAGTGCTTAATGATGTAATCTATGTCAGATCTCAATGTAGACAGAAGCTTCCACATTGAATACATATGTGAGTCTTTATTCCATAAGCAACATTTAAACATTTACAATAGGGGTACATTGTTTCCTATATAAATAGCAGGCCAAAGAATTTGAAATTTAGGATAATAAGGGAAGCTCATTGATAGATCCAATGCTGGATCTATAAACAAGTTCATATAGCATCAAGACGTTTAATTTGTTCCATGTATAGTAAAATTCATATTACCAAATCCTGTTTTAATGCATCAATAGATCAGATTTCTTTCTAAAGAGAATTCAGTAATTTTTTTTCGTTTTGCTTCCCTTACATCACAACCAAACTTTCCAGGGCTGACAAGCTGCAGACCCTTAGCTCAACTAATTGTGGTGATTATATATGACAATGATGGATATACTGGAGCTTTAAGACACTCTAAATACACTTTTCTAACTGAATAAAATGTCTGAGGAACTCTCCTACAAGATAAGCAAGTTTGAAGAAACATCTCTTTGTTCTAGCTGACATTCTGCCTTTATTCTTAAAATCAGCTGCATTTTCATCTTCATCAGAAGAAGACATCTATTTTCTTTTGACTATGTATGCTAAATAAAAATGTTTAGTATTATAAATTGACTTTTCATGTACAATTTCTATTTCATTAGACCCTTTTTCATAGTTTTCATTATGATACCTTTCCTATACAATTCCTGTCACAGTAACCAGTGAGTTTCCATTTGCTACATACAACAGAGATGCCAAAAAGCACACAACAGGGCAGTTTTTTGTGTGAAAGAGCTCAAGGCATTGATTCTGGGTGAGGAACCACAGGGGCTAATCTACTGCATCAAACCTTCATTAACTATATATAACATTGATGTTGTGGGATCACCATAGCTACCTATGAATCATGAGGTTTAAGCCTAAAATTCCCTGTCATGTGGTTTCTGACTGCATTACAATATTTCTTAAAGTTGGTTATTTGGGCAAGTTACTCTTTGCCTAATATAATTAAAAATTGTAATGCATTTTAATAAATTAAAAACAATTAGTCAAATAAAAAGCAGGAAGTGGAGCCACAATTGGAGCAGGTCTTCTGGAGCATCCAACAAAGTTCTCCACCTCGTAATGAAGATGTGATGGTTACTGGGTTCTGACATTTAGATAGCTTACTGCATGCTACATGAAAAGGGTCCTGGTCATCAGTAAAGCATCTGCTGTCTTGCAACAGACATTGCTTTAGACATGCAAATGCTAACGAGTGTTTATACTGTTGCCTTCATCAAAAGCAAGTTTTTGATTTGTATTGTCAGTACAGGGCCTGGCTAGACACAGCAGACACAGATCAAAGGCAAGAACTATTGTAAGCTTCCCTCCCTCTTCATTCCAGATTCTAACATTATACTTTGTTCTTTTCTTGAGACACAGGCGCTGTATCATGTTTATAAAAACTGTAGTACAAGCATTGGATGCATATTTTATGAAAAAATGTGTTTTTCTGCGTCAGCTGATACAGGCCACTGTTAAAGTTATCACAACCTTCAAGGGTGACAAGTACCTTTAATAAATGCAATATATTTTGCAATGAAATTTGTGCAACAACAACTGAGGTAGTAACGACCCTAAATAGGATAAGAAGAGTACTCCATCTAATATAATCTTTAAAGCACACACATGCTTAAGTATACTCCATTTACTAATGTGTGACAGTTGGAGTGTATTTATTATTTTTAAAGGGGCTAAATAGCTGTTAAGTGTCAGTGAAAGTCCCCATTTTGGAACAACATTATTATTATTATTATAAAGCATGTTAGATTATAGTTAGGGAATCTTATTAAAGGGACACTGTAATAAAAAAAGTCTCTGCTTGTAAAATGTAATATGCCCTTGACTCACACTTGTGTTTCTTGTCTCTCTGCAAATATATTTGTTGAGCAGGTCATGTGATTGCTGCTGCTGTTGTGAGGATATATCATGTACTGCACGTGTCCTGGATATAAATGGTTATGTGGTGTTTACTTTCTATGTGAATTAATTGTTGCTGCTTGTGAGATACAGGGGCAGTTTCATCAGAGTGCAAAATTAGAGCTCTCCACAGAAAAACTCACCCACTTACTATATATTCCTACGGGATTTTAAGTAGTGTATGTATCAAATGGCGAACTCTAGTTGAACTAGTCCATCAAGTTCAACCCCTCCAAATGAAAAAAACATTGATAAACACACTTGTGAAAATGCAAGATGAATTAATGCAAAGTGGGTGGGTATTCTGTGGTGAGCTTTAATTTGACACTTTGAGAAATCTGCCCCTGAGCCTGCTTCTAAAGTTGTTTGTTTGTAACTTGACCTTGGCCTGTATTTTTTGGATTCTCAACTGCTGAACTGACCTTATGCCTGATTTAAAGGAACAGTAACACCAAAAAATGTAAGTGTTTTAAAGTAATGAAAATATCATGCAGTCTTGCCCTGCTCTGGTAAAACTGATCAGTTTGCATCAGAAACACTCCTATAGTTCATATAAACAAGCTGCTGTGTAGCAATGGCGGAATTTGAAAAACGGCTATATGGCACAGGTTAACAAATGGATAACAGATAACACCATTAGACAGACAGAGCTTATCTGCTGTGTAACCTGAGCCTTTTCTCCTTTGAATGGTTGCCCCCATTGCTACACAGCAGCTTATTTATATAAACAATAGTAGTGTTTCTTAAGTAAACACAGCAGTTTTACAAGTGCAGGGCAACACTACATTATATTTTCATTACTTTAAAACACTTTTATTTTTTGATGTTACTGTTCCTTTAACACTGCTTCCAAGTACTGATTTGAACGGATGAGTGTACTTCTTTGAATGCCACTCCTCCAGTGACAACTACCCTTTTCTCATTGACAGTGACTGTACTTCTCATGAGAAATGCCAACATTTTAAAGGAACAGCTCAGTGTAAAAATATATACTGGGTAAATAGGCTGTACAAAATAAAAAATGTTTCTAATATAGTTAGTTAAAAATGTATCTATAAAAGCTTGAGTGAGCAGATGTCTAACATAACAGAACCCAACTTCCTGCTTTTCAGCTCTCTAACTCTGAGTTAGATATATAGGGGGCCAAAACTGTTCAGTGAGTTTGCAATAGATTTTCAGCATGCAGCTCATATTCAATACCAAATAGTTATGACCCAGGTGCCCGAAGGCCCGGGCCTAGGACAGCAGGATTTTAGTGGGCGGAATGCTGCCCAACCACTTGCAATTGGTTAAGAAACACTGGGGATGCACAAGAGATAAGATAGTTGTTAAAATGTCCTGTGAGCCAATCCATAGTGCTTGGGACTCAATGATGAAAATTTGCACATGTTCAAAAATAAAGGGGAGGGGACAGGGGCGACAAATAGCATCAAGCCTAGGGGTGTTGACTATGTAAACCCAGCCCTGAGCAGCTTATCAGCAGAACAATGGGAAGATAACCAGATAACAGCTGCTTGGTGGACATCAGCACAGCAATGAATAGTAAAAATCCAGGTCCAACTGTGACTCCTTCAGTTACATTAAGTAGGAGAAACAATATTCTGTCAGAAAACAGTTCCATAGTGCAGCACTGGCTCTTTCTGAAAGAGCATGACCAGGCGAAATGACCTGAGATGGCTGAATACACACCAGTATTACCATTAAAAAAACACTTATTGGGTTAAGAATTACATTTTACATAGTAGAATGAGTGAATTATTTGCAATATTATTATTTAGAAATAAATACTATACCATAAAAATCACGACTAAATTGCTTTGTCAATGCATCCAGCTGGGTAGTATTGTTATAATATCTACAGGTGATTACGACTTGCCTCATACTTGCAAACATTTATATTTTCAACAGGAGCTAAGCCTTTTCTTAATTTATATGAACAGGTAAAAAAAATGTATTCCAACAATGAACTGTGTTGGTCCCTTAAAATCTGTGAAAATGTATACCTGTATAGTTTCTGCCTTATCTTTCCCATTAAAACATTTTACTATCTACTGGTGCCTTCCTAAAAAACAGACCACGGCACTTCATAATACCTTCCTAAAAAACAAACATCTCTTATTCTGACAAACCCAAAAACAAGGAATTTGGACAAGTAGTTTAACAGATCAATTCATCCAGCCATGGATGGCTCACAAAATCTTTACTAAAGACCGTGGAGGATAATACTTCACACTGCTGTAAAAACTGAAGCCTGAAGGTCCTTTTCTCGATTTAAAGGGATACTATCCGCACAAAACAATGTAGGTCTCTTTAAACATATATTGCCTATAACAGCATATATGTAAAACCCTGCTTCATGTCAATAAACAATTTTCATTAAAATGTACTTTTATAGTAATATATTGCCATTTCAAGAAGTGGTACCATAGTGTTATAGTGTTATCATACATATGATCCTTTTGTTTAAAATGTAATATCAATAATTAATTAACAGTTTTGGGCTTAAAAACTATGGGGGAAATTTACTAAAGGGCAAATTTTCATCTCAGAAGGCTCTGCCATACTTAGCACAACTTCATCAGGCTTATTCATCAAAATGTAAACTTTCGCTAGCGTTTCTTTCTGTCTAGCGAAACTTCATTAACACACTTACGCTTAGGTCAATTTGAACAGGGAGGGTACATAAAGGTCATATATATGTCTTTATTAGAGATGTTGGTAAAATTGCGTGAAGTGGCCACTTATTAGTAAAAATGTCCAAGGAATAAAAATATAGACAAAAGAGATCCTCTTTTTGTCCTAGACATGAGCCTATCCTAAAACAAATGTGGCATGACGTTCAAATGGTAAAAAAAAATAAAACATATATACAGATGCAGCCACTTTGGTTTGTCTGTTTGACACAGAATAACTAAACACAGATATCCCATTTATCTCATTTAACACAGAAAACTGCGTCACAACATCCCATCTAATTAAGGCATTCACCATTGTTCACAATGGTGCTTTGGTATGCTAATGGAAAGGTTAAATGCATTAAATGAGTTAAGATGACTTTAGATAACGCAGTTTCTTCAATTAACCATGAGTCATGACGCATTTATCTCACAAATCCAAGTGGCTTCATCTGTATGTTTTCCCACTTTAAAATATGAAAAAACACCATAGTTTTGTCTTTTTTAAATTACTTTTTGGCATATAGGATATGATGTCACTGACATAAGAATGAGGAGGATATAGCTTCATCTTATCAGTTTGCCAGGTATAACCTGGCAAAGCAGACTCTGATGAAAAGTGTAATGCTTGAGCGGAAATTCGAAAGGGAAAGGGAGCAAAACTTTGTTAGCACTGAGCTCTTTCACTAGCGAATTGTCCTCTACATGTTAATAAATTGGCGATGTCCATGCTAAGTATCATTTTGGCGAATTTTCGCTAGGGACGACCACTTCCCCCTTTATTAAATGTCCCCACATGACTTTGAACTTCTAAAGATTTATCATACAGATTTCTTAACGTCAGCGAGTATCCATGAAACGCTCCAATAATATGTTTAAAACAGCGCAAAAAGAATATGCATAGAGTGTGCTGTCTGACCTTAAATGTTTAATGTATTATATTTTGCCATGTATAAGCAAAATAAATGTTAAATTCTTATCTGTGTTCTCATCCACAGATGATCTTGCTGAGAAGCATACATCTGGCACAGTCATTTCGCTTAGACAAACTAGCTACAGTTCCATTTTGAAATCTATGTTCCTAAATTGAATTACCAAACTAATTGCTAATCACTTGATATTCGCCTACATTTGAGCTGTGGTCATTACTATCAACTAAGTCCGGAATCTAAGGAAATAGAAATGGGGGTCAAGAGGTTGAATATGTAATTTTAAACTTGCTCGAAAAGTCAACAGAGAAAAAAGTTAAGGGTAAAAGAACACAAACTGCAAAGCTCCCTGGGCCTCATTTGCAAACATTTCCAAATCCTATTGGGAATAGAATGAAGAAATGATCCCTGGAGTTTATTCATTATATTATATTTTGTTAAACAAATGGAACTAGATTTGACTGGGATTGTATGTAAAACTGGTTCTCTAGCTGACAAGGATAGATTTTAGGGCATGTGTAATTTAAGTGACATCATTACAGATGTTCTGCATTATGTAATAGATTGCTTTCATGTTTTGTTTTCCAACACTAGTTTGCTATTGTGGTTATGCTGTTTCTGTGTGTTTATGTACTTACTTACAGAATCAAAAAATAAAATACTTTATGTACTGTGAATAACAAAGGAGAGGCATTAATATGAATTGTGCCTAAAGGTGGCCATACACTGGCAGATGTAGGGGGTGATTAATCATGGTTCAAATTAAAATTTTTGCCACAATTCAAAATTGTTTGCTCAATAACTCACAAATTCGAATTATATTTTCAAAAACTTGAATGTCTGGTATTATTAAGCATTATCGAATGTAAAAAATCGGCGTCTAAAAGCTGTTCATGTAGAAGTCAATGGAAGTTGTCCTAGGCAAAATTCAAGCCATTTTATATTAGAGTTTTCAAGTTTCAATTCCAGTTTTCAAGTTTGTAAACTCACAAATTCAAGTTTTTTAAGCCTACAAACTTTAAAATGTTTAATTTTTTTTCCACAATTGCATTCAATCACATTTTTACATTCAGATTTTTTTATAAATAAGCAACCATTCTAGTTGTAAAAAAAAATGTTTAAAATTTATTTGAAGTAGAACAAACTTTACAAATTCTATTTTTGAATAAAAATAAGCCCATTAATCTGTCGATCCAGCAGTAGTGATGCGGCGAATTTGCGCGATTCGCCGCCAGCGAATAAATTCGCGAAACGCCCGCGAAAATTCGCGGCAAAAATTCGCCAGCGTCAAAAAATTGTTTTTGAAAAAACGTGCGCCGGCGCAGTTTCGCAAATTATTCGGCGAAGCGAAACGGCACAAATTCGCCCATCACTATCCAGCAGTTTATATGTTGTGAATGTAGCCCTCCAAACATCAGGCAGGTTTGTTTTCCTGGCTAGATTATGCAGGACTCTCTTTGGCGACTCATATTCCTGTCCTGCCAAAGAGAGTTTCATCATGCTTGCACCACAATCTTTTTTAGTATTCCCATTACCTTTTGAGCATTATAAAAGAAATATTGCCTGCACCAGCAACCCAGGCAATATTTTTTTTATTGCACAACTCTAAAGGTTTACACATGCATATATCCAATTTCTGACAATATACTGCACATTTCATGTTTACATATTTATTGTATATTTTTAAGTGCCTTTTTGTGATATGTACTACCTGAGCCACGTCGTCTCGTCTCACTGAATATTAGTATACTGCTGAGATGACAATAAAGTTTACTTTGACTTTGACCAAAGCCGTGTCTGTCACAAAATATCTATTGTAGTGGGTGCTTGGTGAAATAAAGCAGTTCATTTAAGCACATCCATGTATTTATTATGCATCTCTATTTAATTTATGCATATTGTTTCTGACCTGCATTTTTCTACCAAAGTAAAGTAATATTTAAAAATGGATTGAAACAATGCAATGTATGACTTAATCTGATTTTGTTTGAAACAAATTTTTGGGATCCAACTTCAGCACATTTTTCTTTTCTTTTTTAAGTGCAGTATTTGCTGCAGATTAAATCAGTGCCTTGTTTATGCCATGCTCTTCCATGTATGCCCTTTTCAAGTGTCCTGGCTACGATTTACAAACAGCTCCAAATTCTATTTAAATTAAATAGGGTGCTTTAATTCAGCACAAAAATGTGAACATGAATTTAGATCAGCTAATGCAAAAACCTCATAATATGGGGTTAGACGATCACTGAACTTGAGGCATGATTGTAGCTAGCCTAAAAATAAATTACCCGTAACAGATTTTAAGAATATTCTTAAATGATGGTAAGATATGATAAATCATTACAGTCCGCCATTGTTGTTTTCTTTAAATTATCAAATAGTGTTCTTGGAAAGTCAGTGGAAGACATGTCATTATAATATTTATGATGTTTGTGTTCAAGGCCCCTCATTGAACTGCTTGGAATTTCCTCCATCATTTTCTAGTTGATGGTAGACTTACACAGCTGCCAGCAACAGCTTTACTAAACAGCTCTGCTTGGATAAACGTGGCTCTAAACTTAACTCATTCTTCTGCTAATATTAACTAAAGCAATGCTTTTCCCATTCAATAGACCCTCTTACTTGATAAATCATAGCATAGAAACACTATATGCTTATGGCATCACACCCATTGGGATATATGGTGTAACAATGATCTGTGAATTAACTGATACGATGAACCATTTGTATCAAATAATGACCAGATGAAATGTCTTCCATGTATGGCTAGCATATAAACAGTAAATCCAAAGTAATTAAAAAGCTAATTTGCAATGTTTTAGAAGCCATTGACACCAAAGGTTACTGTGGGCTATGGAAGTGCGAGGGTAATTGTGAAATGCCACTGTGATTGTGTTTGGGTTTCATTACTTTTTGCTAATCTGATTAGGTGTAAGTGCTTTTGAATATTACTTAGAGTAAACTCTAATGCAGTTACAAAAAAGTTTATTTTATGAGTGATTTGATCTTCATTGACAAATTTGTATCAAGTTTGAAGGGGAAAAAGGGGGTGGGGTACATGACCTTCCACATACTTTTACACTGGTTAGCAGGAGGAAACCAGGAGGATCTATTGAAAGTGCATATTCTATTTGTTTACACAGATAAAGTGTGTGAATATTTTGATTCTTGTGCGGCAATGTGAACATTTAAAGTAAGGGCAAAAAGATACATTTCTTTTTGAACTGTATTGCTATATGCAAGTTAATTACATCAATCATTGTTTGGCATCAGGTTGTCTTTTTAAAGGCAAGCAGCACATAATGGCAGCAATATATATATATATATATATATATATATATATATATATATATATATATATATATATATAAATATATATATATATATATATATATTTTAAACAACAAAGAAAAATGTCGCTCATCCCTTGTTATTGGGTGCACATGGGTCAGGCTTGATATAAATACTACTACAGAATTTAACCCCAGCACTCCAACACACAGCCCCCTATGAAAACCTATTTTGCACAACTGAACTGTAACTCTAGTAAAAAAGACACTTATAGTTACAAAGTTTGTACAAAGTATGCATAAGCTGACGTGCCTCGTCAAGGCAGTGTCCATGTGTCAGTCCTATCTAAGTGAAAAAAGTATTATCTTTGAGGGGAGAAAGACCATACCTGCTTTTATCTTTATTTCTATCTCTATTTTTTATCTTTATATCTATATCTATATATATATAATATATATATATATATATATATATATATATATATATATATATATATATACAATTAGCAAACAAACCGCACAACCAGGTCTTGCATAAAGTGTCAAAAACTTATTTTAATATCGACGTTTCGGCTCCAAACTTAAGCCGTCTTCAGGAAGTGAAAACTGCACACTTTACACACATATTTAAAAACTAAAATGGCGCCAACAATCAAGTGATGACGTCATCCCACCTCTGTGTTGTTATTGGTGATTGTGAATACACCGTGTGTGATCACAAATTGGTTAGGTTTAGAAAATAACATATACAAAATACATATAAAATACATAGTACTGTCTGAACAGAAACTTCATATATTCTTGTGCTGTACCACCGTGACACTTGTGTATTATAGTGCTATAATCCAGTGTTCCCATGCCCAATATAAAACATAACATATCGCACATCTGGTGTGCTATGCTACCCATGACCCCGGGGAAATATCGACAGAGCTCTTATCTACCTTATCGCCGTACTTATAGAACACATGTCACCGATCGTTTGCACAGGTAAGTCTTTGATCTGCAGCTTCATCCGGGAGGAATCTTTCCACCGTAAGTCAATGCCCGAGCAAGTCGTTAGTGGCTCTTCGAGAATCCTAGCCTGTGATTGGAGTGCGTGCGCCCATCAATCAACTCCCTCACTCGTCCGGTATTTGTTTCTCTTTCGTAGTAAGAGACGTCGGCTTTTGACAGTTGCGCCGATCAGCGTGTGACATGGGTTGCCAATAGGCGCCCATGTTCACGCAAATCTGGCGTCCATCAGGTAAATTCATATACTTCATCAATACCAAGCGTCCTCTCATCTCATCCATGACAATCCTCTTTGATAGTATAGGACACCGGTTTTTGACAGATGCACCGATCTGCGTGTATCCGGGCCGCCGATAGGCTCCCATGCTCACGCCCACCTGGCATCATTCGGGTATATCCATGTCCTCCCATCTTATCAAGCGCCCTCTCGATCCGTCCTAGGCGATCAGCGTGTAACACCGGCATTCATATGAACACCAGTGTTCACGCCAATCGCCTAGTTGGAGGGGAGCTTCATCCAGTCAATTACTCTCTATGGGGCGTCCAACTTACGAGTAGAATTTGGAACCATAGCTTGGCTTGGATTGATATCTCACTTCATCCTAGTCCATCCTGTTGTCCGTATTAACTTACTCATGCACGGAGACATGTGTTACTACTTACGGCCGACCGTCAATCGCAACCCTTCATGTTCCCTCAGGGGTATAGGGAGAAAGAAACCTGAAAAACAGTAAATATATTAATCCATCACCAAAAGCAATCCGCAACTAAACTTTAAACATAGTTCTTGATGCGCTCATGTACTGCATCCCCACAGACAATGTTTCCAAATAGTCACTGGTGGGGGAAGGGGATAAGTATTGAACTCATAGAGTTGGCTACAAAGTGTCCGCGTCCTGTTGACAAAAAAATTTATTGTAACAAGTAAAGAGATACATAGTAAACCTGCCCCTTGGATCGTTATAGTCCATACATAAATGAGGAAGAACTCCTAATAGAAAGGAGACATAGGCAATGTTTCATTAAGGCCATGAGGTGCAAGGGTATCCAATTTATAAATCCACATAGATTCCTTTTGGACTAATAATAAGTCCCTGTTTCCTCCTCTTTTAGGGACTGGTATATGGTCTATGATCATATGTCTAAATTGTGGCAGTGTATGCTTGTGAGACAACCAATGTTTCGATATCGGTTGGTCCGCTTTCCCCGAATTGAGGGCCAACCTGATTGCACTCCTGTGATTGTTCATTCTCTCCCGATAGGTGGTGGAGGCTTTCCCTATATAGTGTAGTCCACACGGACACCACGCCATATAGACCACATGGTCAGTAGTGCAAGTCACCCTGTATGATATGTTGAATTTATGTCCAGTCCTGGGGTGTGTAAATTGGGAGCCCTGCAGCATTCCATTACATGTCAAACAACTGGCACACCTGAAGCACCCTTTCCTTAGTGGTTTGTCCAACCATGTACTCCCTTTCCTTGGGGTGTCCGATAGATCTTTTTTAACAAGCATATCGCTCAAATTGGGTCCCCTTCTGTATGCAACCAGAGGGGCTTTTGTTTCAGAAAAAGGCAAACTTCCATCCGATTTCAAAATTTCCCATCTGTTCTTTATGGATTTCTTAATCTGTGAACTTTTGTCCGTCCAATCAGTCACAAAAATTAAGTTAGGGTTTTCTCTGGGGTGTTGGTCATCTTTGGACAATAACTCATCTTGTGTATATACTTTAGCCCGTTCCAACTGTTCATCAATCAGCCTCCTTGAGTAACCCCTTGAGGCAAACTCCAATCCTAGTGCAGTGAGTTGTAGTTCAGCGGTCTCTCTGTCAGAGTTATTTCGGATAGTTCGTAGAAATTGGGAAAATAGGACCCCTCGGGACATGTATGGTGGATGGTGTGAATGTGCATGTACTAAGCTGTTACGATCAGTCGGTTTTTTATACAGAGACGTCCCTAATTGTACCCCTTGTTTGAAAATAGTAATGTCCAGAAAATGGATTTGTTGTCTATCATATTCCAAGCTAAGCTTGATGGGTGAATCCAAACTATTTAGCGAGGAATGAAAGTTCTGAAGTTCCTCCTCCGACCCCTGCCAGATCAACAACAGGTCATCTATGTAGCGTTTGTAAAAATAAATATTCTTTCCACCCATGGGTAGCAAATATTGGGTCTCATATTGTTCCATATAAAGATTTGCAAATGAAGGGGCGACATTGGAGCCCATCGCGGTCCCCGAGATTTGTAAGTAGAAGGCCTCTTTGAACATGAAGTAATTGTGGGACAATATGAGATCCAATAGTGACATTAAAAATTCGATGGGAGGTGTCCCCATATGTCTTTTGATTAATGCTTCTCTGCAAGCCCCAATCCCACCCACATGTGGAATTACTGTGTACAGGCTAGACACATCCATTGTGACCAGTAGACTGTCTTCTGATGTATTCAAATCCTTCAATAGTGTTAAAAGATGTGAGGTATCCCTAATGTGGGACTTCATTGCCTGAACAGAGGGTTGTAAAAATTGGTCTAGATACTTGGCCACTGGTTGAAAAAGGGAGTCTATAGCAGAGATGATAGGCCGCCCCGGGGGTTCAGTCATAGATTTGTGAATCTTTGGTAAAGTGTATATAAAAGGAATCTTGGGAAAGTCTGTGACCAGAAATCTGTGCATACTGTCATTTAACCATCCTGAGTCTACAGCTAGTTTGATAAGAGAGTCCAATAGACGTTTGTATATATTTGTGGGGTCCCCTGTCAGTTTGGAGTATGTCTTAGTGTCAGCTAGTTGTTGGAGAATCTCCCTTTCATAATAAGTTCTGTCCAGTAATACTATTGCCCCTCCTTTGTCCGCCTGTCTAATAATAAGATTGTTATCAGCCTTTAACGATTTAATGGCATCTCTCTCACAGGTGAGTAAATTAGAGTACATGTGGTCCTTGCTTTCATGTATGGTACACGAGTCCTTAACAAGTAAGTGAGTGAAAGTGGCAATAGATGGAGAAGTGTTGAGAGGTTCGAATCTACTTTTAGGTTTAAGTCCTGTGGCTGAAACCTAAAAGTAGATTCGAACCTCTCAACACTTCTCCATCTATTGCCACTTTCACTCACTTACTTGTTAAGGACTCGTGTACCATACATGAAAGCAAGGACCACATGTACTCTAATTTACTCACCTGTGAGAGAGATGCCATTAAATCGTTAAAGGCTGATAACAATCTTATTATTAGACAGGCGGACAAAGGAGGGGCAATAGTATTACTGGACAGAACTTATTATGAAAGGGAGATTCTCCAACAACTAGCTGACACTAAGACATACTCCAAACTGACAGGGGACCCCACAAATATATACAAACGTCTATTGGACTCTCTTATCAAACTAGCTGTAGACTCAGGATGGTTAAATGACAGTATGCACAGATTTCTGGTCACAGACTTTCCCAAGATTCCTTTTATATACACTTTACCAAAGATTCACAAATCTATGACTGAACCCCCGGGGCGGCCTATCATCTCTGCTATAGACTCCCTTTTTCAACCAGTGGCCAAGTATCTAGACCAATTTTTACAACCCTCTGTTCAGGCAATGAAGTCCCACATTAGGGATACCTCACATCTTTTAACACTATTGAAGGATTTGAATACATCAGAAGACAGTCTACTGGTCACAATGGATGTGTCTAGCCTGTACACAGTAATTCCACATGTGGGTGGGATTGGGGCTTGCAGAGAAGCATTAATCAAAAGACATATGGGGACACCTCCCATCGAATTTTTAATGTCACTATTGGATCTCATATTGTCCCACAATTACTTCATGTTCAAAGAGGCCTTCTACTTACAAATCTCGGGGACCGCGATGGGCTCCAATGTCGCCCCTTCATTTGCAAATCTTTATATGGAACAATATGAGACCCAATATTTGCTACCCATGGGTGGAAAGAATATTTATTTTTACAAACGCTACATAGATGACCTGTTGTTGATCTGGCAGGGGTCGGAGGAGGAACTTCAGAACTTTCATTCCTCGCTAAATAGTTTGGATTCACCCATCAAGCTTAGCTTGGAATATGATAGACAACAAATCCATTTTCTGGACATTACTATTTTCAAACAAGGGGTACAATTAGGGACGTCTCTGTATAAAAAACCGACTGATCGTAACAGCTTAGTACATGCACATTCACACCATCCACCATACATGTCCCGAGGGGTCCTATTTTCCCAATTTCTACGAACTATCCGAAATAACTCTGACAGAGAGACCGCTGAACTACAACTCACTGCACTAGGATTGGAGTTTGCCTCAAGGGGTTACTCAAGGAGGCTGATTGATGAACAGTTGGAACGGGCTAAAGTATATACACAAGATGAGTTATTGTCCAAAGATGACCAACACCCCAGAGAAAACCCTAACTTAATTTTTGTGACTGATTGGACGGACAAAAGTTCACAGATTAAGAAATCCATAAAGAACAGATGGGAAATTTTGAAATCGGATGGAAGTTTGCCTTTTTCTGAAACAAAAGCCCCTCTGGTTGCATACAGAAGGGGACCCAATTTGAGCGATATGCTTGTTAAAAAAGATCTATCGGACACCCCAAGGAAAGGGAGTACATGGTTGGACAAACCACTAAGGAAAGGGTGCTTCAGGTGTGCCAGTTGTTTGACATGTAATGGAATGCTGCAGGGCTCCCAATTTACACACCCCAGGACTGGACATAAATTCAACATATCATACAGGGTGACTTGCACTACTGACCATGTGGTCTATATGGCGTGGTGTCCGTGTGGACTACACTATATAGGGAAAGCCTCCACCACCTATCGGGAGAGAATGAACAATCACAGGAGTGCAATCAGGTTGGCCCTCAATTCGGGGAAAGCGGACCAACCGATATCGAAACATTGGTTGTCTCACAAGCATACACTGCCACAATTTAGACATATGATCATAGACCATATACCAGTCCCTAAAAGAGGAGGAAACAGGGACTTATTATTAGTCCAAAAGGAATCTATGTGGATTTATAAATTGGATACCCTTGCACCTCATGGCCTTAATGAAACATTGCCTATGTCTCCTTTCTATTAGGAGTTCTTCCTCATTTATGTATGGACTATAACGATCCAAGGGGCAGGTTTACTATGTATCTCTTTACTTGTTACAATAAATTTTTTTGTCAACAGGACGCGGACACTTTGTAGCCAACTCTATGAGTTCAATACTTATCCCCTTCCCCCACCAGTGACTATTTGGAAACATTGTCTGTGGGGATGCAGTACATGAGCGCATCAAGAACTATGTTTAAAGTTTAGTTGCGGATTGCTTTTGGTGATGGATTAATATATTTACTGTTTTTCAGGTTTCTTTCTCCCTATACCCCTGAGGGAACATGAAGGGTTGCGATTGACGGTCGGCCGTAAGTAGTAACACATGTCTCCGTGCATGAGTAAGTTAATACGGACAACAGGATGGACTAGGATGAAGTGAGATATCAATCCAAGCCAAGCTATGGTTCCAAATTCTACTCGTAAGTTGGACGCCCCATAGAGAGTAATTGACTGGATGAAGCTCCCCTCCAACTAGGCGATTGGCGTGAACACTGGTGTTCATATGAATGCCGGTGTTACACGCTGATCGCCTAGGACGGATCGAGAGGGCGCTTGATAAGATGGGAGGACATGGATATACCCGAATGATGCCAGGTGGGCGTGAGCATGGGAGCCTATCGGCGGCCCGGATACACGCAGATCGGTGCATCTGTCAAAAACCGGTGTCCTATACTATCAAAGAGGATTGTCATGGATGAGATGAGAGGACGCTTGGTATTGATGAAGTATATGAATTTACCTGATGGACGCCAGATTTGCGTGAACATGGGCGCCTATTGGCAACCCATGTCACACGCTGATCGGCGCAACTGTCAAAAGCCGACGTCTCTTACTACGAAAGAGAAACAAATACCGGACGAGTGAGGGAGTTGATTGATGGGCGCACGCACTCCAATCACAGGCTAGGATTCTCGAAGAGCCACTAACGACTTGCTCGGGCATTGACTTACGGTGGAAAGATTCCTCCCGGATGAAGCTGCAGATCAAAGACTTACCTGTGCAAACGATCGGTGACATGTGTTCTATAAGTACGGCGATAAGGTAGATAAGAGCTCTGTCGATATTTCCCCGGGGTCATGGGTAGCATAGCACACCAGATGTGCGATATGTTATGTTTTATATTGGGCATGGGAACACTGGATTATAGCACTATAATACACAAGTGTCACGGTGGTACAGCACAAGAATATATGAAGTTTCTGTTCAGACAGTACTATGTATTTTATATGTATTTTGTATATGTTATTTTCTAAACCTAACCAATTTGTGATCACACACGGTGTATTCACAATCACCAATAACAACACAGAGGTGGGATGACGTCATCACTTGATTGTTGGCGCCATTTTAGTTTTTAAATATGTGTGTAAAGTGTGCAGTTTTCACTTCCTGAAGACGGCTTAAGTTTGGAGCCGAAACGTCGATATTAAAATAAGTTTTTGACACTTTATGCAAGACCTGGTTGTGCGGTTTGTTTGCTAATTGAATATTGATTCTTTAACCAGCACCTAGGCATTGTCCAATTCTTGGGAGTGCTCCAGATCGTGTACTTATATATATATATATATATATATATATATATATATATATATATATAGCTGAGTCATCATCACAAAGCCCTAAAGCTCCCTGTAATTAATACCAGTTGATCTGTCTTCAACTTGGCAAAATCCTACTTAGCCACATCTTAGAACTGAACAGGATCATGATGTTACTAAACTAGTGAGATTATGTAATGACCTACCCTTTTCCCACCTAGGCTTAATATTTTTCTTTAATAGCAGCATATCCAAAGCACTGTTGAACAGGAAGGCAAATTAAAGATACATTAATTACAATACATTTAGTGATAGGGATAACAAGTATGTTTACCTCCCAAACAACTAAATCTTGGTACAAACTGCATTTTGTTGCTGTTGAGGGTTTGTTGACCTCTAGGTTCTTAAAGAGTATGGTAAGGAATCCCTTTAAAATAAAAGGAAAGCAGGTTCTATCTTTAGGTGCAAAAAAGTTTTTTTTTCCAGTGACAATTTGTGAAATTCTCTCCCTTCAGTTGAATTGTCAAATGCATTAGCTAGTAAGAAGAAAGGGTTGGTCAGATTGTTAGCAAGTGAGAAAAGACTACTACAATAAGCTCTTCATATAAAGTTGAGTTGATCCTTGGACTCCTAATGCGCTGAAGTAAGGAAGGATGTTTTTTTCCTTCCTTTGAATCACCTAGCAGTTAAGCAGTTTCCATTTGGTCAAAAATGTTGATTTGATTGACGCGTATCTATTTTCAGCCTCAAGCTCTATGTTAATTTGCTTTTCATTATTCAAGGATATTGATGTCCCTGGCATTCTCCATTGGAGAGGAAATCCTTAAAGGGGAAGGAAACCTAGTTGGCGCAAACCCCCCCCCTCCCGTGTGTTGCCCACCCTCCATCCTCCCCCCTGGCCTACCCGTCCCGCTGGGCAAATGCCCCTAACTTGTTACTTACTCTTCTGCGCAGGTCCAGTCCAGGGAGTTCACAGACGACATCTTCTTCCAATCGATCTTCTTCCTGCTTTGAACGGCGTTTTGGCACATGCGTAGTAGGAGCATTTCACCGGTACGGATCTACTGCGCATGCGCCAAAAGTCATGAAGTATTTTGGCGCATGCGCAGTAGATCGTACCGGCGAAATGCTCCTACTGCGCATGTGCCGGTCAAAGCAGGAAGAAGATCATGTGGAAGAAGATGTCGTCTGTGAACTCCCTGGACTGGACCTGCGCAGAAGGGTAAGTAACAAGTTAGGAGCATTTGCCCAGCGGGACGGGTAGGCCAGGGGGGAGGAGGGAGGGTGGGCAACACACGGGAAGGGGGGAGGGTTTTTGCGCCAACTAGGTTTCCTTCTCCTTTATAGATGCACATTTCAATCAGGGACCTTAATTGCAGATGTCTGTCAGGGCCAGTACTAGCGCATTTCAAATTAATTGATAATAATTGAGTAATTATATAAAACTGTCTTCTACATAGTCTACATTAGTACTGCATGAGTATATATAAAAATGACAAATATATACATATATACAGTATATATATATACAGTATATGAAACAAAGTCAATGCTAGCCTTCTGGAAATTTTAAGGGGCACATAGGAATCTCACATCTGTTCATAACACTTCTGTCATGGATGATGCCTACTGTATGCAGAAAAGCAACACAGGGCCACACACAGTGCTGTATAGTTGAATGTACTGTGGCTAAATTTATTACCAGCAGTGATCACATGGGTTGTAATAAATTCACCCTTGTTCAACTAAATATCAGAATTTTAAGTGTGCCATACACTGAATGCCAAATTCTGTGCACTGAATTACTGTCCACAGCAGGAAATGAAAGATAACTGTTTGTAGTGGGGGGGGGGGCAATTTAACTCTTAAAAAGTCAGTAAAAGTTTTATGCTTTCTTTTGTATTTAGTCAAAGTAAATATTGCAAGTGCATATTCATTTTCTTGGTGCATGTATTTTATTTATTTATTGCCTCTGCTTTCAAGATTCTGCCTTTCACAAGACTCCGTTGTTCTAGAACTGTTTGGCTGCAATGTTATATATTTCCACTTGACACCCCTTCCCACTTTCATAATTCCCCTACATTCAACAAGCAAGATTTACATGACCAATGCCTTATTGTCTGGCATCACTTTTCCCAGACCATTAAAATGTTAAGACCAAAATAAATTCTTTACATTGGTTTCAGGAGAGACAGCTAGCATTAAGAACAGGAATAAATTAGAAACCATGCATACTATAGTGTTCCTATTTAATCGTAAATTGTAGTTTTATAGGTCTGTGCTAAATTGCACTAGTGCAGTTGCCCATTTGAACATTTGCTTTTTTTTAATGGCAATAAATTAATTCAAATTGATTGCTGATTGGTTGTTATGGGCAACACACCTATCTTTGGAATCAGTCCTAAAAGCTTTGAGAGAAGCAGCTTGGCACTTAAAAGGGATAGTTTTCTCTACAAGAGATGCTACAATGCAATTACATGTAACAAATATATTTAAAAATCCATTAATGTGCTGATGGTCATATTTTAAAACATGTTAACAAGTATATGCAATACCTGCAGCTGTTATGTTGTACAGGTTGGTAGATGTCTTAGGTAATGATGGACAATTTTGTCCTGTTTTGCTTCGCCGAAAAAATTTGCAAATTTCCCGTGAAATTCGCGAAACTGATTATTTTGTGGTTTTCGGGTTATGATCCCAAAAAAAGGGTCGACTTTTTCACGATTTTGTCGAGTCTTTTCCCGCACCAGATTTTTTTGAGTAAATTTATTGATAAATACGATAAAAATGTGCATGGGACTTTGGTCAAAAGTGTTTTTAATAAAATAGTGCCAAATTTGAGGATTTTAGTAAATAACCCCCTGTGTCATGTAGATGTCTGTCTTCTGTAATGGTTCCCCCAAGCAACAGCTTTACACATTCCTACCTTTAGCAAATTATTCACTGTATTCTCACAAAAATTCAACACTGATTCACATTTGTGTCTCGTGAGTAACATGTTGCTCACCAACCCTTTGGATGTTGCTCTCGGTGGCCTCTAAGCAGGTGCTTATTTAGGAATCCAAACTTGGAGGCAAGTTTTAGTTGCATAAATACCAGGTGTACTGCCAAACTGAGCCTCTTGTAGTCTGCCAGTCCACATAGGGGCTACCAAATGGGCAATCACTTATTTTGCACCCCCAGGACTTTATTCATGTTTGCTCCCCATCCCACATTTGAATGTGGCTAACAGGTAAAGAAAAATGGGGACTCCTGCCCTAAGGCATTCAGGCTGTGGTCACAACTCTATCATATGATTCAGTCAATGCTGATTCTTATCTTACCTACATATTCATCAACCTCAATTAACCAAACATCCTCCAAACCTCAAAAATAAATTTGTTTATCTTTTTGTATTATTTTAACATTTTTTCCAGCAGCTAAGTAAACTATTCTGGAGGAATAAAAACCCAAATACAATATAAAAATAGATAGAATAGATGGATAGCCACATACAATACAGTCCTCCAATTCCCTTCTTTTACATCCATTACTTTTTTTCCCTAGGTTCTGACATTTTTGACCATTTTGACGGTTAACTCTAATGCAATATCTAAGCAAATGGACCACACACCAATTATGTATTTGACCTAACTATCCATCCAAATCTGACTCTGAGTCCCATATGAAGAGAGACAGATTGCTGGGAGGGACTTACTGAATATTAATTATTTTAGAAACAGATTTTTAATTGATTATAGAAATGTCCTTATTTCCATGAGATGAAACTTATATTAAATTTTAATTTTCAAAATAGTTCACCTTTACTTTTTTATTATTGTTTTTAAACTCTACAACCACCAAGCCAGTGCTAAATAGGTGCCTGAAAGAAAATACAATTAAATAAGACTCTCAACTCTCATCAATAAAGTGAAAGCTTAGAGGACATTAGGTCTTATATTGTCTAAGTCTAACGGCATTTGTTTTGCACTTTGCAAGCTTCTTTGTGGTGTTTCCAAATAAACACAGACTTTGCGCCCTTTCGGCTATCCCATAAACAGCATTGACTGTTTTAGTTAGAGCTGTATTGGTGAGTGTGGGGTGACATGTAGACATGTCCCTACCTGTCCATTAACTTCCACATCATTCAGAAATGCAAGTTAGGCTATAGTGAGGCAGGCAGCAAGGCAGTACTGTCCTGTACCTGCTGATGCTGCACTTTGCTCCTTGCAGTGATTTTTTAAATTCAGCTCCAGGAGCAAAATACAGCATTTCCTGGGGCACAAGGTATAGCATCAAAGATTCATGATGCAATTAGTCTTATTAGGCTAGGGTTGCAACATTTCCAAATAGTAAACTAAAGTGAACCACATTAATCAAATCATCATTTGTATTGGTTTATTGATATGAAAGTTTCCTTCCTTCTTTTTGACGGTTTCAGTAGCAACATGAAATAATCTCGTTGAAATGTGAGTGCATAGAAAATGTTATAAGTCTGATTGGCGTAACCATATCTGTTTTGGAGGTGGCATAGTTCTCCTACATCAAAATGACCAGCAGCACTTGATTCAAAACATGAGTCAGGAGAAACGTAGCTGCTGAATGCAACTTTACTGAAGTGCAAGGAGAGCATGCAAGTACCTTTAATGAATGGGATTTTTCGTGCAACTGACTGCGGGGAAATGTGTGGGCCCACAATGTGGTAAATAAGCTACTTTCTGCTCATATTATTACCAATAATAAGAAACCTGAGGCAGACCTCTGCATTCTGATGGCAACAAATTGCTTTTGACAGAGAACACAACAACAGACAGAGAAGACATTGGTGGATAAAATCTGAAGAAGCTTAAAAATGTAATCCCCTTTTTATACATGAGCTCATTCAGTTTGACTTATTTAGAAAAGGTGCATGAACACTTGGCGAACTTCAAGAAATAGATACAAATGTATGTTTTTACAACACAAGCATGCCTGATTCTGCAGATGGAGTGATAACTTGTACAAACAATGTCCCACCATCCCTTGGACACACAATGTAATTCATATCCACCCTTATCTTGTTCCTTTGTGAAGTGATGGACTCTGGGACTTAAAGTTCCTCTGCTTTGCATAAAATCAGTGGAAAGGACTTTAAGTCCCAGATAGTATGGCTTTACAATGGAACAGGATAGGATGGGGTTCACTGTTCATTGGAAATGGGGTACCTGTGAACAGAGAGGCTATCATGGGTTCCTTTTAGTCTGTTGCATCAGGTACACATGTGTAGAAAAAGAATACACTTATATTTATATCTGGAAGTTTATATCTGAATTACTTTTTCTGAAGTCTGTTCTAAAAGATTTCCAAGTTTGCAGTCATCCAGCTATCATAAACTCCAGACTGGGCCCAACTGGCTGACTGAGAATTCTGGGATGGACTTGTTTACAACAGCTGTAAGGCAACAAAATTGACAGTCTTCTACAATTTGCCAAAGGTCAGTTGGAGGATAGTCAAAAGCTGATTCTAGCGCTACATTTATTTTTGAGCAGTGGCCAAGATGACTAGATGGAAACACAAAGGGAGCTCTTCTAAACCTACCCGAGACTGCTCCTGCAAAACAAATGAAAGGTTTTGCTGGAATTAATGCCTTATACACGACAAATAAAATTTAACAAGATTTCTGACTAAATGAGTGTCCTTCATTAGAGCATAGTTTTGGGGTAAGTTAATGTACACTGATATCATTCCCACAGTGGCCCACTGCCAAAAAGAAAACACATGAGAACAACATTGTTGCATTCATTGTCTTACTGGAAAGAAAGGGTTACAGCAAAGCCTAACAACTTCTGAATAAGGGCACATGGTATTCATTCCCTGTGTGAAATGAGTTCAGTGCTTTGTTTTCTCTCTTTTCAGATTTTTTTGTTCTTTGGCTTTGCTTTGGAACTCTCTGTCCTCAAGGCACACACTGCAGCATCACTTCAGATTTTTGCCATATTGTCAAGAAAAAAAATCTCCATCAGTCTCAAATACTTCTGTCAAACGGGACTTGTTTTTTTGGGGGGAAACCATTGCTCATAATAAGTAGCATTGCTGGGAATAAATACTATAATATTCATCACAAATGATGATCGGCAAATGTGATTAAAGTCTTTCTCTTTCATATGGAAAATTAAAAGTTCTTGCCAAATGATACAGCTATAACCTGTAAAATATAAACAACATTATTATTATGTACATTTGTTTATGAGTGACAACCTTAGTCACCTAAAAGAAAATGAAGTGTAGGTGTAGATAACTCATAGAGGATTTTGCCCATGTGTTTGTGTACATAAATGTGTTGGTGCACATAAAAATAAACCCAAATAGAAAAATAAGAATATACTCTATTGCTATGAACAATGTTAAATGAAAAAAGAAGAAGAAGAAATACTCATAAGATACGAACACAGTCAGTCCTACAGTCCTGGCCAAAAATATTGTCGCCTTTGCACTTTCAAATTACTCTATATTAAATGAATCTACTGGAAAATAAGCTAGAACAAAACAAGGTTTCCACAATCCCTTGTTTAACAAAATTACAGAATATTGTTATACCATTCAAACTTCATATTTAACATATTCTTTCTGAGCTACAAAAACTGACAAAAAATTTACTGAAATCTGTGTTTCAAAATAGCAATTTTCTTACATTTCCAAGTCCCCCGAGTCGTGTGGCTTATGTTCTGATAAGCTTCCGTCTCTCTTTATTATGCACTTTATGTCGGAGTGATGTGGTGGATTTTTTGCAGGCGAATTGTCGCCGCAGTTTCGTGAATTCCTTCTCCCTGGAAACTCCTTTCAAGCATCACTGTCACACTCCACAAATCTGAATCTCTCTGGCTGCTGCAGCAGGGATTCCTTTACAAGCTCTGTTGGAAACCCTGTACATTTGACTCCAAAGTCAAGCACTCCCCCTCTCCCAAGGATGCACTGGGGCACCCAGCCAATTGGAAGGCTCTCCAGCCTGTAACTGGGCTGAATGATGTCACAGACAGAAAAACAGGGGAAGGATTTATGTGTTTACATCTGACAGTGCATATATTTCAATGAGGAAAAAAAAGCCTTTCCGACACAATCCATTTTTATCTCGTTGGATAAAGATGCAGCGTGAAGCATTCACATCTGACAGTCATGTTATGTAAGATGGAACATTTTTCATGTGTTTTATGCATCAGATTTTTCTATCAATCCCATCATATTTTGAACTATACTACACTATCCGACTTGTCGGTTGCGTTTTGTCGATCAGACACCATCATACATAAGAGATTGTGGAGTTTAGTCCTAAAAATGTGCACCGAGCTTCTGTTCAGATTCTCTTGAAAAAAAGTGTGCATGCACAAAACACTAGACGAACAGCACCTGCAGTTGAATTTCTGCCTCTAATCGATATGCACAGTCGAGTCGACACAATCTGTAACACTGGATGTATTTGAAGGCACGATTCCTGGCCAGGATAGTTTTTAAAAATGGTGGTGTTTGAACATATGAATATCTAAACAGGTCTAATTTGCTTATAATGCTTCTTCTTTACTGTATTGCTCACCTCTTAACAGAGGCAGGCCTCGGACGCCCTAGGCAACCCCAGACGACCAGCTCTCAGCCCCTGCCTTGTGCACATGCGTTCACGCAATTGGCCACGTACACGCAGCCTACCAGGAAACAGCGCATGCGCGCAAGATAGAGCGTGCACAATGATGACCCGGCAGCGAGCAGCACTGTAGAGAATAAGCAACAGTCAGTGAGGAGACAAAGCATGGAACAGGGGTAGGCAGCAGAGGTACGTGTGACCCCTGCTGCTGCACCCTAGGCACGTGCCTCTTCTACTTATCCCTAGTTTTGGCCCTTTTTTAATATATAGTATGGTTGCTTGCTTTTTTTCCCATCTCTGGGGTACTAGTACCACTGTAGGTTAAAAGTTAATAGACTACTTTCATATAACATATGCACAGTTTATTAATATATAGCATTAAACACATGAACCATGCCTACGCTGTAAATTATATTTTTATAAATGGTGTTTAGTGATGATTTATAGTGATCAATAATAATCTGTGCCATGTGATATAATTTCTGTCACATGACTCACTGAAACTTGTGTATTTAAAGAAATAATGTAACCATGTTGTAAAATATGAGGATATTTGGAGTTCCATGACTTGTGAAAAAGCATTCTGCATTCGGCCTTCTGCTTTTATATGGTCATGGAATTCTTTGTGACTTCCTTATAATATCCTTATATTGTGCAATAGAGGGGGTATATTATTTACTATACTATGTTAAAATATAATTCTAACTATAAGGATCCCCACACTTCAACAATAATACACTGGAATAAAATAAATGACATTCTGCCCACCAATTGCAATAGCACGGAGTTTCAATTCATCTTAAATCCAGATTGCTTAACTGAAAAAGAAAATGCTATCAAGTCAGAAGGTAAATTTGGTATAATAAAAAAAAGATTAAAACAGTATACCTGTGGTATTGTCAACATGGCTACAACTAAATGTTTTAGAACAGAGGCTGCCAGATCCTTTGGGATTGTGCACCGGGCTGATCTGGTGAAGGGTGTGCGTCGGTTCCTTCTACTTTGTTACAACTAAATGTTTGACTTTCGATTTCCATTTAAAGTAGCTCTTTAATCACTGGTGATATCACAAGATTACATTATAATAAAGGATAGCAGTGATAACAACTATTATAAATGTGTCTGTTCCAAACATTGTGGTAAATGACATTACACAAAAGCCTAACCAACTACGTATGAGAAGAATAGTTGAAAAAGAGTGAATTCACTAATAGTAAGAAAAACCAAAGCAAATAACAATTGGTATATAACTGAAAGTGCTTCTGATTTTATGGCCAACAGTCCACTAGCAACAAGTAATCTTTGTTGTACTGTATTTGATTTAAAGAAACTTAAAAGTAGTTGTCATTGTTAAAAAAATATATGACCACAGAAGTAAAATATATATATATATATATATATATATATATCATCATAATTTATTTATATAGCACCGACAAGATACGCAGTGCTTTACCTTAGTTATAACAACAGTGAATACATGGTGGATAACAAACAAGGGTTACAGAGTACAATAGGATTAGAGGGCCCTACAAATAAAATTTTCAAAAGCAAAGGTTAGGGTACAATTGAGACATTAGGATTTTAGAGAATAATTTGTGATTTTTGGTACAGCAATGATTGATTAATTAATGTACATTGAATAAGCTTCTTTAAACAGGTGAGTCTTTAAGGAGCGCTTGAAAGTTTGGAAAGAAGGAGAAAGTCTGACAGTTCGAGGCAGAGAGTTCCAGAGAAAATCAGAAGCCGGAGAGAAGTCTTGTAGATGAGAATGGGCAGAAGTGATGAGAGGAGAAGCGAGGCGAAGATCAGAAACAGAGCGAAGGTTGCATGAAGGAGTGTATTTGGAGGTCAGAGATGAAATATAGGGAGGGGTTTCATTTTTAAGGGCCTTGAAAGTGAGTGTTAGTAATTTGAATTTTATTCTAGAAGAGATTGGAAGCCAGTGAAGGGACATGCATATGGGAGCAGCTGATGTTGAGCAGCGAGCTAGATGAATGAGTCTAGCAGCCGCATTTAGAACAGATTGCAGTTGTGAGAGGTGACTTGTTGGAATACCTGTAAGGATTAGGTTGCAGTAATCAAGGCGGGAGATGATGAGAGACTGAATCAGTGTTTTAATTGATTCTGAACTGAGATATGGTCGTATTCGGGCAATGTTGCTCAGTTGAATGCAGCGCAGTGTTTGCATGTGTGGTGAAAAAGACAGATGCGAGTCTAGGATAACTCCTAGGCAGAGTGCTTGTGTGGTGGAATGAAAGGTGGTGTTGTTTACTGTGAGTGATATCTGAGGGACAGGGGAAGATCTTGGAGGAAATATAATGAGTTCTGTTTTTGAAAGGTTCATTTTCAGGTGGCGCAGTGAAATGCAAGAGGAGACAGGGCAGTATCAGAGATTGGATAAAGGAGACAAGAGGGTATGGGGTCAAGGGAGCAGGTTGTGTGTTTTGAGCAGGCTAGAAGTTTGCTAACTCCATCTTGTGTTGCAGGGATGAAGGAGTGCAAAGTGGATGTGAGTAGACTGGTGGTGAGTTTTAGATTGTTGACAGATGGTATGCTCAGCCTAATGAGATAGATTTTTTTTATTAAAGAAATGAGCAAGATCTTGGGCAGTTACATTAATGGGTGCAGGAGGTGGAGGGGGCATAGGAATGAGTTAAATGTGGCAAACAGTCAATGCGGTTTAGAGTAGAGATTAAAGAAGAGAAGTATTTTTCTTTAGCTAATGATAGCGCTCGATTGTAGTAGGAGAGCATGAATTTGAAGTGGGTGAAGTCAGGATCAGTTCGTGACTTTCTCCACCGTCGCTCAGCTCACCTGCAACATCTTCTGAGGTACCGAGTGTCATTAGTTTACCAGGGTTGGGGTTTAGCTGGTCGGCTGTGATGGGTGATAGAAGGAGCAAGGGAGTCAAGGGCTGTTGAAAGAGCATCATTGCCCTATTTGGACAGGAAAGATTGTTAATGTGAGAGATGGATTGTGCTGATACTGTTGATAATTGTTGTGGATCAAAGGCATTAAGGTTTCTGTACATGTGGGTAGAGAGAGATGGTTGTGATAGTGCAGGTGAAAGTTTTATCTGAAAGGAGAGTAGGTGATGGTCAGATAGGGGGTAAGGAGAGTTAGTAAGGTTGGATGGGTGGCATGAGTGGCAGAATATAAGATCCAGAGCATGACCCTCGATGTGGGTAGGTGAGTCGGTCCACTGAGATAAACCAAATGACGTTTTTAGAGAGAGGAGTTTAGAGGTGGCAGGAGAAGCAGAGTTGTCAATGGGGATGTTGAAGTCCTCTAAAATGAGAGCAGGTGTCTCGCTGGAGAGAAAGTATGGGAGCCAAGCAGCAAAGTGATCCAAGAAAGTAGAGTAGGGACCAGGGTGGCGATATATGACAGCAACACGCAGAGAGATTGGAGAAAACAAACATATGCTGTGGACTTCAAAAGAAGTGAAGGAGAGAGAAGTTGGTGTGATTAGATTTTGAAACCTACATTTGGGGGAGAGAAGAAATCCTACCCCACCACCATGACGCCCATCTGGTCTAGGGGTGTGACTAAGTAAGAAGCCAACAATGTGGGAAAATGTGTGTTTTCCCTTTAAGTTCTCCTTAGTGGGAGAGGTAGGCACCAGGAAGGGTGTTCATAAAGAGAGAATAGGTTCTCTGTTTAAAGGTTTTGGCGGCCAGGTCCTGGAAGCTGGAGTATTCTGGAAAGAACAGGCAAGCCAGGTACTCCGATCCAGAAGTCCAGCTCATAGATTAGAGCTCATCTTCCACAGGAAGGCTGTCCTGTGGAAAGGTGTTTAGTTTGAGTGAGGCTGTTAGGAATCTCTCTCAGAGCAGGACACAGAGCAGGAAGGACCCCTGCCTGTGTGAGGAACTCCCAGAGGGGCTGGGGGTGCCATTTGCTACTGCAAGGTGCAGAGAGAGGAGACCAAGTGACAGAGGGTCTGTCTGTCTGACTGAGGAAAGCCAGGAGGCTGAGCAATCCCCCAGGAGCTTCATGAGTACAGTGGCGACCCCAACTTATATGTTTGCTTACTGGTAGTCCACAAGGGGCCCAGTTTAGTAAGGGAACTCTTCATGTGTAAAGGTAGCGCCCAGTGGGCAGGATTTATTTTTATGATTTGTTTTGTATCTTGAAATGGTCACCCCTGTGTGTAAAATAAAAAAATGACTTAAAGAGAAGAAAAGTGTCTGTTCTGGATCCCACAGCTTACAATATATATTCAAAGAACACATTTTTCCACACAACTGACTACAATTATGGCAGACTCTGTGCCATACATTGTATATGTCATCAAAGTAAGTAAAATTCACAAGCGTGGTAGGAGGCAAATTGAGAATGTACCGTTTACAAAATCTGAAGGCTTTATAGTTTAACCACACAGAACAAAGCATGTCAAAGAAAGTAAATAAAATGAACTTTAAATGAAAGTCTTAGGCAGGGAATATAAAAATGGCCAATTTGTTGTATGAAAAGAAACCTTTATCCTCAATGAAATTTATTTACTGCACATATATTTCGGCACTCAAGGGTGGCCTTGTTTAACAGCTGTAAATTTAAGAGTGTCATGAAACTTAGGTTAACATATACAGCATCATTCATATGTTTAACAGAAGGGTGGCCACTGCGAAGTAAGTGTTACAGACCAATATGGCACCTCACTGATTAATGTTCATATGCTCAAATAATAGTAAATGAGACCAATACATATTGTGCACACTAAATATGAAATCCTTTCTGGAAACCATAAAGTTCATGTGTGTGTGTATTTTCTGTTCATTCTATGACAACTTGAAATTTTCATTGAAGCTGACATTTAAAAAAAAAAAAAAAAGCTAATATTTTAAGCCTGTTTCAGCAATTGCATAGTTTTGAGAGATTGGGGTAAGGCATTGCTGAGTTTATTGCTACAGTATATAGTGCTGATATTGTTCTATATAAAAGTTGGATAGTGGTATACTTAACTATTTTTTTTACTGTTATTAGAAAGGTTATATACCATTTTCATCTTGCTTGTTTCCATCCTAGTTTCTATGAAGGAGCAACTAGTCAGCATGCAGGTGCAGTCTTATCTAAGCTATCCATAACAACATTTTCCCCCATATGTAATAAAAGGCACTAAGTTTATCCAGGAGCAGTAACCCATTGCAGCCAATAAGAAATTTGCTTTTAATCAGATGACCACTAAATGCATAAAGCTGATTGGTTGCTATGGGTTACTGTAACAATGCGGTTTTATATTTCCATCACTGTTTCACCTTATCCATTTATACATTTTGAGCCATTCATCAACTTTCCCTACCACTGAAGCAGAGGGGAAATAATATCTATTGAAATCAATTCTAATTTTGTTTTGGCATTTCATTAGAGATTTTGCTGCTGAGTTGATGAAATAAATGCAAAGAAGTTTACAACAATGCAAATCTCTATTGTCTCTATTTACAGATTCCCTCTCTCCAGTTGCAGAACTTTTGTGCATGTGATGAGTCAAAATATTGATGCGTGTTTGGAAAATATGTTTTGTGGATGTCAGAGAAAATGTATAGCTTTATAGCCCTTAGAGTGAATATTGTTGTTTATAATTTAATGTTATCTGCAACAAGATCTGCCTCCCAAGGAGGCTCCCTATTTTGGTCCCATTTCTAACAGGTAGTCTAGACTGACCACACATCTAGGTGCCAAGAGGCGGTTGTTGAGTAATATTTGTTGATGTTGGGGAACCCCAGGCATCCTGTGAGCTATCTATGTTTATGACATAGCCGTGTATACTGCAGGACTTATGAATGACACCGTAAACCAGACTAAACTGCAAAAGGGGGTGTATTTACATGAACACATTTTATATCCATAAAGAACCGTAATCTAATCAGATCTTAGGTCCTCTGTAAATCTGAATCAAGTTGTGTGCAATGTACAGTAAATAAACATACCTTTCAGTTTAATCTCTAGTTTGGTCTCACACTACATAATCCATTTGCCATTGAATGGTGGCACCAAAAAAAAACAGATGTACTGTTAAAATATTTTATCTATGTAGGGAACCGGAAGCTTATCGGAACTAGGCAACTTAAAGGAACAGTAACACCAAAAAAGAATTGTTTTTTAAAGTAATGAAAATATCATGTAGTGTTGCCCTGCACTGGTAAAACAGATCTGTTTGCTACAGAAACACTACTATAGTTCATATAAACAAGCTACAGTATATGGCACAGGTCAAATAGTGGATAACAGATAACATCATGATATACAGAAGTTATCTGCTATCTGCTGTGTAACCTAATCCTTTTCTCCTTTGAAAGGCTGCCCCCGTTGCTACACAGCAGTTTATCTATATAACAATAGCAGTGTTTCTGAAGCAAACACAGCAGTTTTACCAGTGCAACACAACACTGCATTATATTTTTATTATTTTAAAACACTTTCATTTGTTGATGTTACTGTTCCTTTAAAATACCCAGTGAATTTAAAGAATCAGTAAAATCAAAAATCGAAATTTCACTATTCCTAGTTTTAACTGTATTGTGTAAAAGGTTTTTTTTTATACAAATCATTTTAAAAATATATTAAGGTGTGTAGCTTAACCAAACATTATATGTAAATTCATATTTATGGAATGTTCATTTTCTCAGTAACCAGCATGTTTAAAGATCTTACTGTACATTAATCTTACACAACATAGCTCTTCAAAGATCTTAGATTTTGAAATGTTTGATTTTCAAGTATCAGTCCTTTCACAGCCATAAAACTGCAGTAGTTTCCAATCTGGCAAATCTACATTTGTCTTCCTTAAAGGCCACGTTACACTTTTTATATGAAAGGACAGTTTAAAAAGATAAACTTTTACATTTCAGGAATATGATGGGTCCACACCTTTCTTTTACCTGATTAATATTATGCTACTATATACAGTAAATATATGTAATAATCATGCAATGCTAGTGTTGACACCTAACCTTTAAAAATGGTATTTGATGACAATGTTATTAATAGAGAAAAAACATAAAAATATAGGAAGGCTGGCAGGGCCGTAACTAGGGGTAGGCAGAAGACGTACTTGCCTAGTGTGGAAAGCTTAGGGGTGCCAGGCATATACCTCATAAGCAGCCTCCCCCTATTCAGCTACTGAGAACGGTTACACGTGCATCTTCTTTTGCAAAAGCATGCATGTCCTCGTTTGTGCATGGCTGGGGGGGTCGGCGGGACGCAACATGGATGGCTGGGTTGCTTGGGACGTCCAGCCGGCATTGCATACCTCCCAACATTCTGGAAATGGAAAAATGGGAAAATTGTTTGACCATCCCCTTTTTGACGCCACACCCCCCAATTATCATGCCCATTTTACAAAATTTGCCAGGTTATGAAAGTTTGTACATATTTCCTGTAGCTGTTATGTTTTATTACAGTTTTGCTAATGAAGGTAAATTGCCCTTTAGGCTGTGAGTCTAACTTCTCCCAAGGGACAAAACTATTACAGATGTATCTTAAGCATCTATTCTGGGCTCTCTGCCAAGAGCCAATTAAGTTAGAAACATTGTATCTCTTTTGGCTGTTCAGCGCAGAGAAATATGGCCTTTCCAGTACAAAAGCAGGACTGCAGATTGAGCTGTCAAAAGCAGGACTGTCCCTCTCAAAATGGGACAGTTGGGATTTATGGCATTGCCCAGCACAGAAGGCTGGTATTATTTTCAGGCCAGTGACGCAAGGGAGCCACCAATTAGTTACAAAGGCTAAAACTTTAGAATAGCCCTACCTTCAAACCAGTCTTATAACCACTGCGGATACTAAATACAGCTTGTCCTGCAAGCATATGAATATCTTCCATGTTGAAAGAAGCCATAAATATAAGCTCTACACTTAGAATGGCCTGTTCTTCAATCTGCACTTATCTTGCACTTATTTGTGTCTGGTAGCAAATCAGACTCTAACAGATGGTTCCTGTACCTTTTTCACTGTTTCTTGGGTCTTTCTTTTGATACCAAGGGTTCTGAGCTAATGCCGTAAACCTTGCTTTTCTACCTTGAGTTAAATTTTCCATTGGATCAGTTATTCTGTTTATATTATATAGCACTCTTCACTATATTTTGAACTCATGGCCTAAATTCTTTAAAGGCTACAACAATAGCATCATGATGTGTGAGTCTGATCTAATTGTTTTGCCAAAATTTCAGTTGTGATCTGTAATCAACATTAATAGGTCCTTCAGGCCCAATTCTGGACTTTCTACTTCCTGTGACATTATCAAATCTGTCAACTCGTGATTGGGCCCTCCCCACCTGTGGCACAATGCTTCTCCTTTAGAGGTGATATTAGAAGGAGGGAACAAGCTGATGGAGGGTTATACAATGCTTTCAATAAGTGAGTCAAAAGCTTCATAGTTAAATAACCTGCTGTTGTCTGCTCAAATATCATAGCTCAGCCACAGCCCAAGCATCAGGGAGAAGTGGGATGGAATAGAGAATGGAGCATGGAGGGTTGAAGAAGGCATATAGAGCAGTAGGAGGATTTTGTGTTTAAACAGGAAATATCGTGAAAATGAAAATGTTATATAAGCTTCAGCATACTTAAAATAAGAAACTTTCTTAAAATAATCAATTAAAAATTCTGTCTATGTCATAAGTCATCCCTGGTCTGGCCAGTCCTACATGTTTCATTAGGAATCCTACTATTTCATTAGACAATTTCTATAGGGATTGAGTTGTATTTGCAACTTGCTTTTCTTAGGTTGAAACTCCCAACGCCTTTTTATTGGATACCAAAATGATAGAAAGCAAGAAGGCTGCATCACACCTATACATAAATTCGATGCTGTTGGATTCTTAAAGGGATCCTGTCATCGGAAAACATGTTTTTTTCAAAACGCATCAGTTAATAGTGCTACTCTAGCAGAATTCTGCACTGAAATCCATTTCTCAAAAGAGCAAACAGATTTTTTTATATTCAATTTTGAAATCTGAAATGGGGCTAGACATTTTGTCAATTTCCCAGCTGCCCCTGGTCATGTGACTTGTGAGATGTCATAAAAACTGTTTGAATGGGTTATTCCCAACTTGCTTCACAGAAGCAATGGCACACATGGGGCATTATGGCACCCATGAATTTTAGCAGTGCAAGAGGCACAGAAAAAGTGCCAAAAATTGTTGATATAAAGGTTTGGGACCTGTTATTCAGAATGCTTGGGACCTGGGGTGTTCCGGATAACAGATCTTTACGTATCTTGGATCTTGGATCTTCATACTTAAGTCTACCAAAAAATCATATAAACATTAAATAATCCCAGCAGACTGGTTTTGCTTCCAATAAGGATTAATGATATCTTAGTTTGGATCAAGTAAAAGCTACTGTTTTATTATTACAGAGAAAAAGGAAATCATTTTTAAAAATTTGGATTATTTGGATAAAATGGAGCCTATGGGAGACAGTCATTCCATTATTTGGAACTTTCTGGATAACGGATCCCATACCTATGGTGAATTATCTGAATGCACTAATATGAATGATGGTTAACCAGTCATCAACAATTCCACACAAGTTTTATTATATTAAGGTGAATAGGGCCAATTCTGATTGATTTGGGCCTGACTCCCAAGCTTCTAAAAATTGCAGATGGCAAAGCAAACACAATCTCCCCATGTGCTATTGCCCTAGAAACAGAAAAAACATTTATATATTGTGTTATATAATGGCCTGGCTCTTGAAAAAAATTGGCCTGAAATTGAAATGTTCCCTTAATCCAGAAAATCCCTAAATGACAAATTTATAATCATCTGCACACAATATTCTAATGTCACCATATTCATTTTTAATGTCTTAAAGTGAAATGCAATTTTGCCAATTAAATTCCATCAACAGCAAAATGTTGTCAGTCATGCCAAAATTTGCACCAACTTTTTGCAGCACGTTTTGTAGGGTGCTCTGGCAGATTTGGAACCCCTAATGGTCATGTGGGGTTTTTTATTTCTATAGAGGCTGAGAAACAGTCGATCTGCTCAGCCTGCTTGTGTGTCTAACAGGCACTGCAAAGTCTGGCATGCTGGTAAATCACACACTCAGGGGATTTTGTAATGAAAATGCATACTCATGTTTCTGTGCCAAAATTTGTGTGTCTGTACATTGATGCAATGCCTCATAGTGTAGACACAGGAATGGGCTTAGCAGAGTGGATTGATTGTTCCTCAGCCTCCATAGAAAGATACAGCCCAAATGACCATGGCAATGGAGTTCCAAATCTGGAACAGCTTGCAAAATGCTTTCTACTTTTTTCCATAAGTTTATAGAATGTATCTTACTAGACAAATTACTAAAACTGCCAATGGAGCATGCATGCCTTGAGCAAAAAAAATGAGTCTAGAAGAGGTCCGTAAGTAAGTTAAGTTTCATCACACTTACCAAAAGATTTTCCTAAAATAGTAGTGCGTTTTGGTCTGCTAAAAATATAATACTCTTGCCTCATTGAGATCAAATGTATGTTAATAAAAGCTTAATTGCGTAATAACGCTAATTAGCCTAATAATCTAATTGGCACTTGCGTGTGTTTATCCATTTGTAATATTTTTGCCCAACAAATACTTTCAAGCATTACTTTCATGTAAGGCTCAATTACATAAACTAGTAATCATGTTCATTATAGCACGGGTACCTGGTGTTGCAAAGTTTAGCCAACATGTCATTAAGCTGATTAGTTTAAATGTGCATAGAATGTATGCCAGTAAAGTAGAGGAGGAGATTGATTTTACCACCGTGGAAGCAAAAATCTGCTCCCAATTTGCGTGAGGCAGTCTATAAGCAAATAAAATTATCAAAGGCTGAGTGGGTAAGATTTAAGGAAGATGCAAGGCTTTACACTTTTCTTTGCATGTGTTATGCTTTTGTATATTTATTTTTGTAGGAATAGGTGTATAAAAAACCCTCACTTTAATTTGGCCAAGGTGGAACTTACTATAAACAAGGTAAAATGGCAATTTTAAAGTAAGTTAATAGTATGAAAAATGTATTTTTGTAAAAAGTTCCTATCCATTGTTTGGTAACCTTGTCCTTCTATCTCTGAGTACCCTGTTATACATGGCTTTATCTATGTAAATAGCACTAATATTCCAGCATGATCGGCAGTACTGTACAGATAAGAATATGGGCTGAGGTTATAGGTTACAACCTAATACAAACCTACTTTTACAGACATTGATCAAATTTGGTATCAATTAGTGATGAGCGAATCCGTCCTGTTTCGCTTTGCTGAACTTACTTTAAAATTGCCATTTTACTTTGTTTATAGTAAGTTCCACCTTGGCCAAATTAAAGTGAGGGTTTTAAAGTGAGGGTATCTTTACTTACTTTTGGTGAAACCATTGGAAAATTCACAAAACGTATTGAAAGCAATGGATGATTTTGTTTTGTGTGCTGACTTTTTTCATGGAAGATACATTGGAGTCTATGGGTGTTTTTGTGACGGATTTAAACTGCAACTTTTTCTGAGCAAAATACATTGTATGCCTAATCTCTAATCTCTCTCCATCCAGTAAATGTTAGCTAGAACCAGAAAATACACATTTACTGGTAGTAACACAAATCAAGCAGTGGAAACAGGAAGACGTGTCTTTTTTCCAATCTCAATAAATATGTTTAGTTGGTGCAATTTGTTATAATTTCCAGTTGGGCTGCTGCACATTTATTGTACATCTGCTACTGATTCCTCTCATAGTTCACTTATTGATGCCAGATTTCTCACCCATTTGATTAAACAATTAATCCTGCAGTCCTGATTCATCTTTTCACACATACACAAACAAAATCTGTGAAATCAGTATTCTTAACAGCTTGTATAAAATATTAAGTTAAGGCATTTACAAAACTAATAAATCTGATGAAAAGTAATTTCCAGGGCCTACTGATAAACCAGGTTTAGGCATCCCTGCTTTATGTCATTTTTAACCCTTAGGTGTGGACCCAAACTGCACAGTGTTTGGCTTTGATGCTGCCCTAGGCAAATATTTACATAGGGGAACATTTACTATAGTAAACTAGTTTAAATCATGAATCCATATAATAATAATTTAGAGGGTTAATAGAACTTAGTACTGATGCTGAGCTCTAACACCATACACATCAGACTGGTTTTCAATAGTTCAAAGTTCAAACATTCAACGGCTTTGTTAAATGTGCGCAAATATTTCTTTCTGTAAATTTTGTAAATCTGTAAAGATTGCCCAGTTTGAATTTTAGTAACCTGCCCATCACTTTCTAGTTTGGGTAGATATACCCATATTTCTGCCTACTTTCTCCCATTTAAGCTGTTTCTATGTTTATACTTTTACATAGGTAACCTCATGCATTTTAAGAAGGCATTCCTTTAAACAGCAAATATGTATTTGTGTCACTTCTAAATTTGCGTGTTTTGCCGTGAAAATTTGATGCCGAAAATTCAACGGAGTTGAAAAAATGTTGACGCCTGTGACGATTAGTGGATGCCCATTGACTTTAATGGGCACCAGCGTCAACTTTGATGCTGGTACCCATTTTGTCTCCAGCGAATTGTCACGGGGTCAAAATCGATGTTTCGCAAATTTTTCACCAATTTTGCGAATTCCCTCCAAAGTGGTGAAAAATTCGTGGCGAAGCAAAACTGGACATATTTGTCCATCACTACCCAGGAGCAGTAACCCATAGCAATGAATACGATGTTATCTTTTAAACAAATGACTAGTAAATGCTACCTGTTGTTGATTGTGTGCTATGATATTGCTCCTGGGCAAACTTTGTGACTTTTATTAAATATGGAGTTGGTTTGCAGAGGTGCAGTTATGCATAGTAACTGGTTTGCTTTTAAACATTTGACCACTACATGCTGCCTGTTGGTTGTTTGCCATTGGTGACAAGACCTGCAACTTATAAATTTGCACCTAACCACATAGCCCCACAAACTACATTGCTTAGACTCATCACTCACCATTATTTTTCTGCTTTTATGGGTAACTGTTGCATTGCTTACCAACATGCCACTTTTCACCAATAAAAAAATGTCTTTAAAGTTGTATGTGAGTTGTATGTGTGCAACTATTTATCTCATATGCTGCCACATGTGGTGTTTGTGGTGTTTTATTCCATTTTGAGTCTGCACAATTATAAATATATATTGTGTTTTTTTCAGTGTTTCCCTTTATATCTTTAAAACCTATAGATGAACTTATATATTGTTATCTTGCATAAAACTGGATCAAATCAAAGTGCTAAAGGCAAGCATAATAAATAAAGCAATAAAGTGATTGTAACAGGTTCACACTTCCATGAATTATTGTCAGATTTAGTCACCCTTAATGCATATACACTAGGATAACCTTTTCAGCATATCCTTAAATGTGTTTTTGTAATAAGGAAAGATAAATTGATTTAGTGCTGGGGTAATTTAACATTTGAAAGTGTTTGGCTCAATTTAATTAGGTGCAAACTCTGGATATTACTCTGTGTCCCATGACTCACACACTTCATATCTTTTCATAGGGAAACAATGCAGAATTGTAATGCTTAGCTCAACTATGAAAACTATTGTCCATTTGTGGAACCAAGAACATGGACCTCTGTAGCTGCCATCAAAAATTCAGTTGGCAGAGAAACAGTATGTGTGCATGTAGATCAGAAAGTAAAGCTGGCCGCACAAGGTACAATTTTAGCTGCTCAGTCAGAAACTTGTGTAGCTTATTGTTGAACCATGTACTGTATGTAGTCAAACCAATGGCCTTCCCAAACTACAGTGGCCAAGGATTGACCAAATATCTATCAAGTTTAAAAATCCTATTGGAAAAGGATCAAATCAGCCTGATGATTGTGGGTTTTTTTTCTTACTGGGTCTGCATACTTCTCTATTATGTCCAATGGGCCAAATAAATGGATCAGCCCAATCAGGCAAATACCCACTCCTCTGGCAAAACCAGCAGTATTACCAGCTTAGGTTTCACAACCAATTGTCATATGACAATACATGGGCCATGCTGTCAAGGGACATATTTAGTTAGACAAATAATTGCCAAGCGATGGGATAGAGCAAGTATAGCCAAGTATAAAATTCAAATGTATTGAGCGCCAATAGTGTAATCATTTCTTCATTGATATTTCCTGTTAGTTAAAATAAGGATTTAGGATTGATGTTTCAGAGCCATTGTCGGACTGGGGGGCTCAGGGCCCACTGGACCTGCAGCCTCAGGGGACCCCACACCATCCCCCCAGGCCCACCAAGCACAAACTCCTCTATGCTGCCGGTCCCCCCCCCCTCCGTACGGTTTTCCGGTGCTGCAGCACAACTGGAAAGAAGAGGGAGCACAGGAGTGGATCTGGGCTGGTGGGGCCCAAAAAAGCTGGGGCCCACTGGTTGTTTTTCCAGTGTCCCACCAGCCCAGTCCGACCCTGTTCAGTACATTGGTACAGCAGTGGCATATGCTTCACTGAGATAATAGTGCAAAGTGAAAATTCAGATGCAAATCACTATGTTGTTAGCTACAATGCAGTAGTTTCCCCAGAATGTGAGTGTAAATTGGCCCTAGGTTGTGTATGTCAAATTGTTCTTGATGCAACGATACATGTGCAGCCCTATTCTGCTACTGTGGGAAATTTGCTCTGATTTCCTTCCTTTTGGCATTACAGAAGTCTTGTGCCTCTGCTACAGGGGAGAGCAGGTAAAATATAATTAGACATGCCTCCACCCAAGGTCAGGATAGTAATCAAATAGATGCACACACACACCTGGCCTCAATATGGTGCTTGGAGTATAGGAGGATGGCACCTCCACAATGAGTATAAAACAGTTACTTCAGCACATGTGTGAAGAAAAAAATGAGATAAACCCTGTGTTTAATGCTGTCAAACAAAAAATTACTTGTAACTGGGAACTTCTCTAATCCGCAATCACAATCAGAGGTCAGATTGATAGGTTTATTTGCAGGATACTTTACTGTGTTATATACAGTCTGCCAGCCAGGACCAACGTTACATAATATTTTAAATGTTTTTATCTCTGAGCTGCTGAGGGGGAGGGGAGTCCCCAACGACAGTTTCTACTGAGTCCTAAGAAGGACTTTCTTTGGCTTTCTTTGCCCTGAGTAGAGCAAGCTTTGCTCTTTGGAGCCCTGATATGGACTCCCTTTCCTTCCTCCCCCTAAATTGTGCCCGTATTTCTGCCACTGGGGTTCCCTACTGACTTTTCACACACACACACACACATATATATAAATATATATATATATATATATATATATATATTGGTCCAACAAGATCGCACTCCATATTTAAAACATAGCCTTTATTAGCTTGTTAAAATGTATCATAAAGTAGCGTTATTCACAACACAGTAGCAGCGTCATTTGTATCAAGACACTTATCTGTTGAAAGTCCAACATAGACGCTAAATCCATCCACACTCACACGACGTTTCGGGACGCATCCGTTCCCTTTCTCAAGCGTATGTATCGTGTAGTAGCGTATAGGACTCCATTGCACACACTTTCTGCTTCCTCGTCAGACGGAGCATACGTGGTAAGTAGCTGTGATGACGCGTCCTCACCTAGAGGGCAGATCCGCACATCAGTGGCCACATATCTCCACCTACCCGTTACTATCCAGAGTCCATAGTTACCAAGGGGGAAAAATGTTAGTAACAGCAAATTACATGGGCGTTTTTCACTATATCAAATGATTATGGTTATTTGAACAGATTGTACCATTAATATAAACAAAAAATTACAAAATTATATACCAAAAAAAGGTTTTTTGAAAAAATGCAAAATTACTTACAAAGAAAAAAATTTTTTAACAAAATCTTGAAAAATGTACACTAAATAATACTGATAAACGTCAGTTACCAAAAATATTTCTGCTTACCAAAGAATAACGCTACTTTATGATACATTTTAACAAGCTAATAAAGGCTATGTTTTAAATATGGAGTGCGATCTTGTTGGACCAATATAGCTAAGAAGCGGAATTACTCACTGCTATTGGGATCAGCACCCTTGACTTCGACATATATTGGGATTTGTGCATCACAAACTTGGAATTGTATTTATTTGAGTAGTGATAGCACAATCCACTAAGATGGAAACTAGCGACAGCATGCATGGGACTTTTTCATACTCTGATAATGATATGGCCAGAATATCTGGCATTTTTGGTGGTTCAAGGGAATTCTTGGCTACACCATCAGCCACTGTGTGCCGGCGGAAATTTGAAGCTTTGAGCAAAAAGCAAGTTGAATTAGAATTACATGGACTTACACTTACAGAGTATTTGCATGTCCAACGTATTCCCAGAGGCCTACGGGTTAATTTACAACCGACACTCTTCGCACAAAATGAGGAGTTTAAACAGAAATTTGCTGGGATAATCAACAAATGCTCACGTGATTTAATGGCACTTAACATAGAATTCATTGAACGTGAACTCATGAGTGTTAAGCAAGAAATTACTGAATTACAGGATACTATCTCTGATGTTATGAACACTGATGAACTATCGGAGTTTAGATCGAAAATGGATACTCTAACAGAAAAACATAAGTGTGAAGTAATTACACGTAAAAAGCAGAAATTTGACAGAGATACGCTTGACTATGAAAAGGGTCGCGTGTACAATTGGACACAATTAAATCGAGGACGAGATGCTAGTAGAAATGCCTTTCAACAACCACGAGAGGGACAAGCGCGTACCACTGAACGCTCCAGAGAGAGAGAGTTTAATTTTTTATCCACAGGAGGCGAAAGACCAGACGGGGTAGAAAAAGGAGGAAACAGAAATACGAGGACACAGAAGGAACGGAAAGTACAACCAAGGAGAGAAGCCCGCAACAAATAGTATACAATCTTTCATCTGTGGAGTTGACACCAATACAGATGAAAGTCCTATCATATGGACTTAACTATTGCCCAATATCTAAACTTGACTCTTTTCAATTACAGGTTGACCTATATCGTTTTTTTCGTCTGCTTAGACTCAAAGTACATTTTGCACAGAATCAGGAAATAACAAGTGTAAACTCAGCTTCTGTTTCAGGGTTTGATACTAATAGACTGGGTTTACGTAATAAAAGTAAATTTGTTCCCCCAACATCTTATTCCACTGTGGAAACATACATAAACAAAGTGAAAACAGATGTAGAATCATTTTTAAAGTCGCCACTCAGATTGAGTAATTACAATATGAGTCGTGACGAAATAGATACTCTGTCACAATTGTCCTCTATGTCACACATAACAATTAAACCTTCTGATAAAGGAGGGGCAATTGTGGTGTTGGACACAGACAAATATATATCCGAAATTAATAGACAACTTTCAGACACAACAGTGTATATTGAATTAAAGGGTGACCCCACCACCTCTTTTAAAAAAGAACTGGACGGTGCTTTACAAAATCCCACTCAGGGGTGATTACAGAGAAATCTAGGGCATATATGATGGTGGATTATCCTATTATTCCACTCATATATGTCTTACCAAAAATTCATAAAGATCCAATAAATCCGCCAGGTAGGCCAATAGTGGCAGGCATAGGTTCCTTGACGAGTAATGTAGCTGAGACTTTGGATAAAATATTGGGTCCTTTGGTTCAAACAACTAGATCATATGTAAGGGACACTAATGATTTCCTAGAAAAACTTTCCCAAATACCTAGGATAGAAGGGGTTTGTTGGCTTGCCACTTTTGATGTGGCAAGCTTGTATACATCGATTCCCCATATGGATGGCCTAAAGGCAACTAAAATAATGTTGAATCGATCAGGTCTGTATAGTGAAGCAGAAATAGAATTTTTCATGGAGATGTTAAGCTTCATACTACATAGAAACTATTTTCAATTTCGGGACAAATATTACTTGCAGGTGCGGGGGACGGCCATGGGGTCCAAGGTCGCCCCGTCATATGCCAACTCCTTTATGAGTTGGTTTGAGGATGAGCATGTCTATCAAAATGTACTCTTCACCAGGCACTGTAGTGCCTGGTGGAGGTACATCGATGACGTGTTCCTCCTATGGCGGGGTGACCTGGACTCCTTGGCCGCCTTCCACGAGGCAATTAATGAAGCCCATGATGACATTAAATTTACGATGACAGCTGATCTCTAGGTAGTCACTTTCTTAGATGTACTGGTTACACGAACCCAGACAGGGTTTGATACTCGAATCTATACAAAACCCACAGACCGAAATCAACTTCTTTCTTATGATAGCTTCCATCCTCCTTCAGTCAAGAGATCGATCCCTATTAGTCAATTTACCAGAGTGAATAGAATTACAAATAATCCAGTGGTTTTGGAACAAGACTTGAAATCAATGTCCAGGAAACTTTTAGATAGGGGATACCCAAATCAGTTAATACAGAAAAATCAACAGGCAGCTAAGGAGGGGACTCTAGGATGCACATCAAGAGACCGGCGTACCATAGGTAACAGATTGGCGTATGTATCTCAATATAACTCTGACGGTTTTAAATTTAAATGCATACTAGATAAACACTGGCATTTACTAAGAGAGGCATATCCCTCAATTTCAGTGTTCCAACAAGGTCCTATGATGTCTTATTGCAGAGGAGCAACCATAGGGAGCAGATTAGTGAATGCAGATATACGGAAACCATTAAAGAAGGCAATGTTTTGGGGTCCTAAGAAAGGCATGTACAGATGTAAGGGTTGTGCCCAGTGTCGATTTGTACTGGTGGGTCCTGAGTATGATCATCCACATAGGGATCAGAAGTATCAGATCAGGGGTTATAATACGTGCTACACTAATTTTGTTGTATACATGCTGGTGTGCCCATGTGGGCTGGTCTATGTTGGAGAAACCACCCAGAAGGTGAAGGATAGGTTCTCCCAACATAGATCAACTATACATGTAGGCAATAGATCATTGCCAGTTTCTAGACATTGTCTAGAACAAGGACATACATCTGATGAGCTAAAATTCAGAGTTATTCAACACGTCCCACCTCTGAAGAGAGGAGGAGATCGTGTTCTAGCATTAAAAAGAGCAGAAGTTAAATGGATTGATAGGTTAGGGACTCTTAGCCCAAGGGGTCTAAACCGTGATTTTGATTTGCATTTATTTTTGTAAAATATTTATTTTTGTAAAATATTTATTTTTTGGTAAGCAGAAATATTTTTGGTAACTGACGTTTATCAGTATTATTTAGTGTACATTTTCAAGATTTTTTGTTAAAAAATTTTTTTCTTTGTAAGTAATTTTGCATTTTTTCAAAAAACCTTTTTTTGGTATATAATTTTGTAATTTTTTGTTTATATTAATGGTACAATCTGTTCAAATAACCATAATCATTTGATATAGTGAAAAACGCCCATGTAATTTGCTGTTACTAACATTTTTCCCCCTTGGTAACTATGGACTCTGGATAGTAACGGGTGGGTGGAGATATGTGGCCACTGATGTGAGGATCCGCCCTCTAGGTGAGGACGCGTCATCACAGCTACTTACCACGTATGCTCCTCCTGACGAGGAAGCAGAAAGTGTGTGCAATGGAGTCCTATACGCTACTACACGATACATACGCTTGAGAAAGGGAACGGATGCGTCCCGAAACGTCGCGTGAGTGTGGATGGATTTAGCGTCTATGTTGGACTTTCAACAGATAAGTGTCTTGATACAAATGACGCTGCTACTGTGTTGTGAATAACGCTACTTTATGATACATTTTAACAAGCTAATAAAGGCTATGTTTTAAATATGGAGTGCGATCTTGTTGGACCAATATAGCTAAGAAGCGGAATTACTCACTGCTATTGGGATCAGCACCCTTGACTTCGACATATATTGGGATTTGTGCATCACAAACGTTGGAATTGTATATATATATATATATATATATATATATATTACTCCTTGCACAGATTGTTTTCCTTGCACAGAGCAACACAGAGGACAAATATATATAGCTCCCCTACACAAGTATGGGTGTTTCATTGTGTGCAAGCTACAAAAAAAATTCACATTGGGGATGGTGTCACTTCCGGCAAGGCGTTAATGGCGTTAGTGTCCAGTGTGTAAGTCGGTAACTCTTATTGACACAACCTGCTAATGGAACTAACACCAGGGCCAGGCTGCTCTCCATTTTGCATTTATTTTGGCACTATGCACTTTGTACATGGTGCTTCAGTTAGGGGTTTGGTTGAATTTCAGTTAATCTGCAGTATTAAAAGCATTATTATATCTGCTTCTGTAACATATGATCTTGAACATGAGTACAGACTGTTTTATTGCTGCTTTTACATTCAACCAATTTCATTCCAGGTTTTATGTTTGTTTTTTTATATTGAGAATGTATGTATAAGAAATATATAGGGGTGATGTATGTTAATGGGAGAAGAAAAGTACAACTAAGGTCCATATTACTCCTAAGGAAAACAATTTATTTACATATTATGGTTTTTTATTGCTGTATTGTATTTCTCTCCTAAATGGAAAATGCTGTTCTTTTGCCCATAGCAACATATTATTTTAGCACTTTGTCATCACTGGGCAGTGACTAAGCACATCTACTGGTACAGAAATTTATGAGACAAGTTATTGTTTATACATTCCAGATATTGGTCACTCCAGTGATGTTAATAGGGCCCTACTGATATAAGTGCATCATAAAAGGATTTAGAGAATCTATAGTATATTTATTGCATGCAAATATATCATTCAGCACTGACTACAACTTATGCATAAAATATAAAGGGACGACCACACAATCTTTCATATAGGAGTTTTAGAAGGATGGAGGGTTTACATTTAGTGGTGGTGATATGGACACAACAGTTTGTGCTTACAAGAAATGCTTCCCTGGATCAAATATAGCCCGAAAGGTCAATAGTAGTGATGGGCGAATAAATTCGGCAGACACGAATTTGCGGCAAGTTTCGGCGCAAGCAAATGAATTCACAAAACTGTGGTGACAATTCACCAGCGAAAAATCTGCCACATCAAAAAACAATTGTTGTGCGTAAAAATTCAAAATTGACGCTCATCAAAATTATTTTGACGTCCATGAACTTTAGCAAATTTTTCACAATTTTGTAAATTTTGTTGAATTTTCCGGTGAATTGAAATGGCAGATTCACCAATAACTCGTCAATAGTTGTCCAACTGAATTTAATGCCATGTACACCATTTTACAAATGAAGAATACTATTAAAACAACATAATATATTAAAATGTCCTGCATAATTCTGCTTCTTACAGAGTAGGGGAAGCCTGTGCTGACCTATTGTTATGGTATTTCCTTACAGAAGTTTAGTTTTGTAGAAACGAGTGAAAAACAGAACACGTATAACATAATGTACATATGTGGAATCTTTAATTAATTAAAGTAAACTGAGCAAGTTACCAACAACTGAGCCTAATATGTTACAGCTTGGTTGTTTTCTCATAGAGAACAAATAATGCCTTGGGGATCCTTATAAAGCAAAATGTTTTAACAAATTCCTAACCCCCCATATATGATTAAAGGGAATGTCAACCGAAAAATTAATAAAAGTAAACTTAATTCTAAGTAGCTTTGCAATATACATTTCTGTCATTTTTAAGTTATATTTATATATGTATTGCTATTGAAAGCAGTGTGTGTCCGTCCCTTTCTATTCTCTGCCCGGGTGGCTCAGACAATTGAAACAATGTAGGACAAGGCAGGCAGCTTATTAACAGACCTGCATTTGCAGGGGAACATTATTTAAAATGTAACAAGCAGGAATTTAGCAAATTCTGCTTTCAATAGCAGTTGTTTTTTTACAAATAACTTAAAAAACACTGATCATTTTTAATAAATGTATGTTGTAAAGTTGCTTAGAAAGATGTTTTCTTTTATTAAGAAAATGTTTATTTTGGGGTAGACTTGCCCTTTAAATGCACTATGTTTGCCCAGGAGCAGTATCCCATAGAAAGAAATAAGGTGTAGGCTTTCAAACAGTTGGCCTGCAAATGCTACCTGCTGATTGGCTGCTATGGGTTAATGTTCCTGACTAAACTTAGTATCTTGTATTAAAAAAAAACCCTTATTGTATTTACTGGTATATAAAAAAAGTTGCAAGCCATTCCAATCTTCATGGAATTATTATTCTGTAAGTGTGTGTGTGTGAGCCCTTAGGGTCACCATAGAAGGATACAGTAAAATATATACAAGCTTACATACTGTACATGCCATACAATATTCAGGTGCTGACTATTTGGAAGAACTCAGGCACAAATTTCCTATTGATGAGATTTAATGAAGGTCTTTTTATCATTTTATAAAACAATATAGTGAAGCATTAATCACTGCTGCAGTTGAGCAGATTATTACTGTATATGTGCTCTTGCATAAAATGGGAAGAGTTAAAAACACTTTCACACCCATGAAATGAATGAAATATTTTGCTAAAACTTTCTCCACCCGAGACAGATTTCTCCACATTTCACCCTTAACTCTTACTCATTTCCTATCCATCTTCTGCAGCAGAGTGATTCATACGCTTTACATGTTTCCTTTCTACCCTCCGTCTAACAATGCAGTAAGGATGACTTCCAGGAAATCGTAGATTACACATTGCTCATCCATTATCTTATCTACTTGCTCATTCTTTTGGGGTCAGAACCCAAGCAAGTTCGAACAACTATTTAAAAGATCAAATTTTTGGAATCATCAGTAATATTATTAACATTATTAACATGTATTTATATATCGCTAACATATTTCGCAGAGCTGTATGAAAGAACCAAGAGACTAAATTATAATATTATTTTCTAAAAATGACAAAATAAGATTTGATCGTGTTTTATTGCTAGGGATGTAGCGAACTGTTCTGCTGCGAACTAGTTCGCGCGAACTTCGACCGTTCGCGTCCGCCGAATGTTCGCGAACGTTTGGGAACGTTCGCATTTTGAGTTCGCGTTCGATTCGAATACAAGTCGTTCGACCATTCGACCATTCGAATTCCTTCGACCGCTAAAAATCGAACGATTTCCATTCGTTCGAACGATTGTAAGCATTCGATCGAATGAAAAGCATTCGATCGAATGGCTTCGATCGTTCGATACGAATGAAAATCCTTCGATCGAATGATTAAAATCCTTCGATCGTTCGAATCGAACGATTTTAGCGGGTGTTCGAAGTTCGCGAACTGTCCGCGAACGTTCGCATTTTTTGCCGGTGTTCGCGAACGCCGTTCGCGAACACCAAATCGGCAGTTCGCTACATCCCTATTTATTGCATAAATGTGTTTCCACACACTTTGATTTATAATAAGACAGAACTGATCTGAGGAAGGGGAGCATATAGCCTGCAACGCTGTGTTAAATATCTATAACTGTACAATGTGTGATTTAGGGGCACATTTACTTTGCTTGAGTGAAGGAATAGAATTTAAAAAATCGACTTTCGAATTTTTTTTTGCCTACTTCGACCATCAAATTGGCTACTTCGACCTTCGACTATGAATTCGACTTCAAATCAAACGATTTGAACTAAAAATCATTAGAATATTCGACCATTCGATAGTCGAAGAACTGTCTCTTTAAAAAAAAACTTCGACCCCCTACTTCGCCACCTAAAACCTACCGAACCTCAATGTTAGCCTATGGGGAAGGTCCCCATTGGCTTTCTAAGGTTATTTTGGTCGTAGAAAAATTGTTTGATCGATTGATTAAAATCCTTCGATCGAACGAATTGCGGTAAATCCTTCGACTTTGATATTTGGCAGTCGAATATCGAGGGTTAATTAACCCTCGATATTCGACCTTATGTAAATCTGCCCCTAAATGTACCAAAAAGTCAATCTAAGAAGTGTTTTTTCCACAATGTCAGAAAACTGTGGTGAAAAATATGTGATCCCATTGTGGATTCATGCTTTCTGTGAAATTGAAAAAAAACTAGAAAGCTTGATTGCCAGCTAACACCTGCCGAGCATTTGTAAAAGAGTTTTTTTAAAAACAGTCCAGTTTGTAAAAGTAAATGAGACTATGATATTTTCTGCAAATTAACACAGCTGAGTTTTTTGTAAACAGAAATGTGCAACTTTCTTACACACCTGCATTTTGTATTCTCAAACTAAGGGGGTTATTTATTAAAATCTGATTTTTTTTCTGGTCAGAGTTTTAAAGGGGAAAAACACAATTTCTTTGTAGAAAAAAACCCTAAAATTTTTCGAGATTTATTAAACCCTGATGGTGTTAAAAGTCTGAATCAAAAGTACTCCATCTCAAACCTGCCGAGATCATTTAGAAGTTAATGACAGATGTTCCTTTTACAATTGGAAGATATCATGATCTATGCTGGGTTTCTTACAATAATCTGAAAAATGTGTGGTTTTCAGGCAATAATCCAAACATTTTGGGCATAAAATCCAAAAAATCATACAATTTGGATTTTGTTATGATTTTATCGAGTACTTTTCCGCACCAGATTTTTTTCAAGTAAATTTATTGATAAATACAGTAAAAATGCCTGCAGGAGTTTGGTCAAAGTGGTTTTAAGAAAATAGCGAGTAATTTTTCAAGTTTTAGTAAATAACCTCCTAAATTATAGACAAAATAGTCTTAGTTGTGTTTTCTTGGAAGAAAAGTAGTCCAAATCAAAGGGAAATTACAAGTATACTGTAGCTCAATTGAAGGCAACAGTTTTAACTTCACAAAAATACAGAGCTCCATATGTAATATACAGAACAAATTTGCCCAGGTGCAGTAACCCATGGCAACCAATCATTTTTAAACAGATTACCAGTAAATGTTATGTGCTGGTTGCTATAGGGGATTAGACCTGTTACAAACTTTGCACCTTGTATTATCCCACATGAAAGTTGTGGTTAATAATGGGTCCAATAGGCGGAACTTTGCTGCAAAATTCAAGTTCTTTATTTTGTCACGACATGTTTCGAGCAGAGCTCTTTCTCAAGTGTTGAGTATTTTATTATATAACTCCATAAAAATTATCCCCCATATGTAATAAAAGGCAATAAGTTTGCCCAGTTACAGTGACTGTTAGTAACCAATAAGATGCTTGCTTTTAAGCAGGTGACAAGTAAAAGGTAACTGTTGATTTGTTACTATGGGCTATTGCACCTGGGCAACCTTTTATCTTTTATTACATAACCCCAAAAAGCAAAGCAGCAACCAGACCCATTAGGTCTTTAACACATTGTGGCTCATTTATTTACAAACTTGCCCACTCTGTATAAATGGCAGTAACTACCATGAAACATTTACTTAATTATTATTAGCCAAATGAAACATTTTGAAAATACATTAGTCAATTGAAAGTGACAGCATAAGAGCAGTGAAATAATAAAATACAATTTCTGATTTTGTAGGTTCCTGAGTCAGGACCAAGTCAGGATACAAATACATAATCATTTTAGATTAAAATGTGCCTGTCTTGCAGAACTGGGGTCTTGAGTTTGATTCTAACCTGGGCAGTTAAATTTGCTCTTGAAAAATGAGGTCCCTGTCACATTTACACAGCACGTTAGAAACAATGTTTGCACTGCTGACTGATGAACAATCCCTGTAAAGTTCTGTGTAAATGAATCATCATCAATAAAAGCTACAGAAACCACTTACATAATTATTAAGGAGATACACAGATTTGCATGATTCATCAGTCGCACAGAAATATGTCAAAAGTTCATTCTTAAGAATGTTTGAAAACATGTTCTTTCCAGAATGGTAATAAAAGATTGTTACACTAACTGAATCCAGCTTTCCCTTTGTCTTGGAACAGCATGTGGAAAGTACATTCTGAAAATCTATAAAGTTGTTAGTCACTAAAAATACTGAGTCACCCAAATTCTTATAAGTGAGTAAATGGAGGCACAGCAAGAAACTAAAATTAATCTTTAAAAAAAAAAAACTGGTTTGTTAAAATCTCTGGACTTTTGATGCTGCTAATTCTTCCTTTAATTCTACCTTAACATAGCACGGCAAAAGAAATATATTTTGTAAAATAGCAAGAAATATTTTGACAAGAAAAAAAATGCCAATTGATCATAATTTTACATGAAATTCACATTTTAAGTAGGACTTGGAGAAAAAATGCCTTTGCTCTATTTTTTGTCTAGGAAGCAGTTTTACATAGTGAATTGTAATTTATATCATGCTATCAATTTTTATTTTCTCCTCTATTCAGTTAACTCTACAAATCATGAAGGTGTTGTAGGACATCATAAACTGTCAATCAATTCTTTGGGGTATAAAGTGAAGCTTTCAGAGATTGTCTAAGCAGGTGGTCTGGAATTCTGGCCATTAGACTCATTTCTACTCTCCTGGGAAAAGAAGCTAATCACTAGCAAAACAAACTGACAGGTCTATATATACAAGTGAAAAAAACAAAAACAAATTAGTAGGTAATGGTTGGAAGACATGATCATTTAGCAGTTTTTGTTACAGCACATGTTTGTCACTGACTTTCTTTCCAATAGGTGATGATCATGCAGTCAAGAACAGGGATGAGTGTTGCTGCTTCAGAGCTCTAGGATCTTGAGATGGATTTAGAACTGGACTCTGTTTATTATGCATGAAGTCAATAGGAAAACTTAATGTAGGGTTTGTTAAGAGTTTATGCAACTACCTTATGTAACTTATGGTATCCCAAAGCCCAGAACAATTCCCAAGGTCCCAGTCCCAACTCATGATTCTACCTTTAACAACCGACTTTCGCATTTGGTGGAGCCCTCCGCTACTCGGATTCCACCAGTTCTTAAAGTGAGAGGACCAAGGAGGGAGTTCTGGGCCTCCAAGCGAACCTAACATATTCAGGAAGGACGGGGAACAGAGAGAGAGTAGTCGTAGAACAGGCAGAGTCAACACCAATCAATGCAGGATCAGGAACTGGGAGCGTAGTCAGAATAAAGCCGGGGTCAAAGCCAAAACTGACAGTGCGGTAAAGAATCAGGGTCCAGAAGATTAGTCAGTAATCAAGCAAGGTTGGTTCAGGCAGCGAATCAGCAAAGATCAAGAACAGGCAATGGTCAGAAACAGTAAATCAGACCATGAGCACACCCAGGAACTATCTGAGAATAGACCTATGTTAGGCAATGAGTCAGTGCAGAGCAGGGGTTTTATAGCCAGACTTATGGCTTATATCGACAACCTGTGGCCAGATTGGCAACAGGTTAAACAAGCCATGCCTACTTGCAATTATAAAGATAGAAATAGGAGTGAACCAGGGCCATAGCTGTCTGCTCACATAGAGCAGAGGCAATGCAGAAAACCAGAAAACACAAGGGCACTAGTTCAACTCCAGGCAGGATATTACACCTCACACATTTCCTACATTTTTAAAAATGTTGTTTCAAATGTATCAACTGAAAGTCTGTCTGAATTACCATCCAAAAAAAGTTCATGCTATATATAAAGGTTATTGAACAAACTGTTTTATTTAGAAACAGTTTTTTCTATAAAACAGGATTAGATCACCCTCTGAATAGGATTTGTTGTAACAAATAGCATCACAATAATTATTTCCTTTTCAAAGATTTTTATGTATGCTTACATTATTACATGCAGATCTACTATAAATAATGTGCTACTATACATATGAAAAATAACTGTATTTTGTACCTGTGTTTTATATATTTGTGTATGTATGTGTATTAGATAAAATTGCTGCACACAAGATAACAGTGATTGGCAAATTGTGACAACTAAAACACATAGACCCCTCTATAAACTGTATGTAATTACAGTGTAGAGATGGGAGAATACTACAATTAATAGAAAATATTGCAAAGATATTTCAGGATGTATCTTAGTGAGTATAACATCTTCATGGTGAATTACCAATATTGACACGATACAGCCAGGTGGGAAGTTGCTTGTTGGGCTCTGAGAAGCTGCCAGAACAACGACCAAAGAACTCTGGAACAAAAACACACTTTGCAGAGTGGGCAGCAAAACAGGACTGAAAGGGTCACAATAAACCTCCAAAATACCAGTCTAGTCTGTCTGTTTTAAGTTATTTCTACTAGAACAGGTATATGCCATACCTTATTAAACAAATAATTCTGATTTTTAAAAATGATTTCCTTTATTTCTGTAATAATAAAACAGGAACTTGTTATTGATCCCAACTTATCTACATGAATCCATATTGGTGGCAAAACAATCATATTGGGTTTGTTTAATGTTTAAATGATATGTAGAAAATTTAACAAATGGTGATCCCATTTCCAGAAAACCCCTGGCCCCAAACATTCTAAATTATAGTTTCTTTACCTGTACTGCATATTATTATTATCCCAAATTGTAGTAAATGGATCCAAGAAAAAAAATATTTTCAATTAAAATATAATTTATCGTTTGCCATATTAACACTGTGAAAAATATGAAGGATTTCTTTAAATACTTGTTCACATATTTGAATAACAGCTAAGAACACCGGTGATCTGCATTCTTTTTCTGAAATCAGCAAGTACTTGCAAGTAAGTGTCTAACAATAGGAACAACCTTATCAAAAGGACCTTCTGCCATTATCTGAGGCTTATAAAAAAAAAGATTCTGGGAATATACACACATGCAGGTCATTTGGATACATTACTCAATCTATGCAGAAGTCAATAGTCTCAACAGAACTAAAACATTTTTTCGGGGCCCCAGTCATTGCAATGTTAATCTCTACAGTGCATGATAAGTGCGTGACTTATTAGATAGAATGAAAGGATTACAGTTAACTTTAAATTCATTTAAATAGTTCAGCAGGTTTAGGTTTAAGGGAACCCATGTAAAACACATATATAACTCAATGATTCTAAGGGAGGCAAAAGTTATAATCTACAGTACATTATATAACATCTGTCCTTGGCTCTTGGCTTCATCTTAACATTACAGAGTTAGAGTTAGTTATCAAGCTTCAATTTGTGTTCTGGCTCCAGACATTTTGTGCTTTACTTTTAAACTCTATATAACATGTCCTAATCATTTAGGAAGAAACAATTCACAAACAAGCATAAAGTACCTAACAATTGATTTTTATTTATTTAATTTAATAAAGGTGTTACCACTTCCAACTAGGTCCTTAAATGTGTCATATCATTTGATGGATATTTTATTAACTCAAGCAGTAAATTCTAAACTGTTGGGAGATTTGTTATTGTGTTGCAAATATAGTACTCAGATTCATGGGAAATTCAAAAGAATATGTGAATCATCTTGGACTGGATGACTTGGATGTAATTTCGTTACTTCGCCGATTTACTAACGGGTGCTGGCGTAAATTCGCTAGCGAAGTGGACCTACTCCATCGCTACTTCACACCCTTACGCCAGGCGAAGTAGCGCTATGGCGAAGGGATGTAACTACGTTAATTCACTAACTTGCGGATTTTCATGAATGTTAACTCTTGCGCCAGACTTGCCTTCGCCAACTGGGACCAGGCGAAGTGCAATAGAGTAGATAGGGATTGCTTCAAAAAAAGTTGAAATTTTTTCTAAGTCCCAAAAAACGCTGGCGTCTTTTACTTTTTTAGGGGTGATAGGCTGAAAAAGATTGTACATTTTTTTGGGGGTACCCTCCTTCCCCCCTACATTTACTAACATATGGCACCTAAACTATACATTGGGCACATGTATAGGGCAAAATAACAACTCTATTTTATTTTATGAAGCTTTCCCAGCTTGTGTAGTGTAATGTATTTGGTGCTACACATACATCCATTGTACTTTAACTTGGCACCGTATACAAATTAGGCATCGATAGCGTAACTTCGCTTTGCTTGACAAATTAACGCTAGTGCAATTTCGCTACCATTAGCCTCCCTGAGCGCAACTTCGCATTTTAGTGAATTTCATATCGCCTGCGAAACTACGCCTGGCGAAGTGCGACGAAGCTGTCGCCGGCGCAACTTCTGATCTTAGTGAATTTGCCCCATAGCAGTACTGACTAATCCTTCAGTCACTCATCGGTGTAAGACAAGCTTGCATTCTCTGTAGATCTTTCTGAAGATCAATCAGTGCAGAAGTCATTAGTGTGTGTGATGGATGCTCATGTAGATAAAAAAATCCATGTCTATAGGGCATTGTAAAACTCATAACCTTATCATCACAATAACCTCGTAAAAGAAAAGGTACCCTATATATAGGATTTCCAAATCCCAAGCACATATAAACAGTCTATTTGAACAAAACTACAGGTATCGGACCTGTTATCTAGAATGCTCGGGACCTCTGCTTTTCCGGATAATGGATCATTCTGTAAATTGGATCTTCATACCTTTAGTCTACTAGAAAATAATGTTAACATAAAATAAACCCAATAAGCTGGGTTTGCCTTATTTATATCTTAGTTTGGATCAAGTACAAGGTATTGTTTTATTATTACAAAGAAAAAGAAAATCATTTTTTTAAAATTGTATTATTTGGTTAAATGGAGTCTATGGGAGAGAGCGTTTCAGTAATTTGGAGCTTTCTGGATAACGGGTTTCCAGATAACTGATCCCATACTTGTATAACAAAATTTGTTCAGCACAAATGTTCTGGTGTCATTTAAATGATAAATTATGCAGTGGCATTGTCCTAAAAATGTACCTAGAATTCATTTCCTTGCAATGTTAGTGGTCAATCAAGTTGAATGCAGATGGTATCTGCTGAGTATCTGATGCAACTAGGTGATGGTACAAGAAAGGAAAGCCCTGAAGCTATCAGCACAGGGGCTGCATGAAGAGGAATCTGAATGACCAGAACCAGGAGGTTCTCTCCTGTGACTGCATGTGGGTTGATTGATACAGACTCTACTTCTTGTGTCTTGGGGACTTTTTTGTCCAAATGCATTAAAGTCAATGGGCGTTTTTTTCTTAAGGTGACTTTTTTGTCTCAGCAACAATTTTGTTCCAGAAACTTTTTTGTTGCAGCAAAATATTCCATGGCAAGTTTTTGCTGCCGTTTCGTGAAAATATTCGGAGGTGGCAAAGTGCGGAACTGCAACCACATGGTGCTTTATCCATTCTTCCTGCTGAATAATATTGAAATAAAGATCAAACCCGCAGAGCTCACCACTCTCCTGGTGATTGGTTCCTTACAGTCTGCTGCACTCTTGGCCACTATTGTATGTCTGAATAAAGCAGGATGAGTCTTTGGCCTCTGCAACATATGGTGAACAGTGAGTGTTCTTGTAGAACAACCGTGCTAAAGTACAACAAACACACACACAGGGGGATGGTGGAAGCAGTCAAAGGCAAATTAAAATAAAAGTAAAGTATAGTGTATGCTTTTTTGTATGTGTTTTGATCAAAGCTTTTACCCGCAATGCATTAGATTAATTCAAAACCTAGAATTACATTTAAATATATAATACACAAGAATATCCTGTAAATCATATTGTTATAAACAGTGCCTGGTGATATCATCAGTTATAATCTGTGCTTAATGTTATTTGTGTCACATGACTCACTGAAACGTGTGTATTATAATAAATAAATTAACCCCTGTTGCAAAATATGAGGATATTAGAAGTCACTTAAGAGTTTGATGACCAATATAAAGGCACTCGGCCTTCGACCTTGTGCATTTATACAGTCATGGAACCATTTGATGTCTTGTAATATCTTTATATTTTACAATGGGGGGAGTATTATCCACTACACATAATTTTTTCGTTAGTTTCTATGTTTTGTTACAATTCATCTTTTAAACCCCTACTGTCAATGGAAAAGTAGCTTTGGAGATTTTGCTTAATCTTTCGCAAGTTCCAAATGATTTTATAAATGATTATTGATAAAACCATGATTAGGTAGTTGGCTAAATGACAGAACACAGAATGCAGTAGTACCTTGAGTAAAAAAGGTGGACCAAGATAGATAGTGTCAAGTACCAAAAAGCATTTACATTGTTGATGATATAACTGTTTTCCTTTCTTCTTCTGAGGGTCAACAGCATAGGAATTGCAATATCAGTCACTTTTATTGCATGTTTAGGAGTTGTCCTTTAAGAATAACATAAGCTATTTCCTTATATGGGTGATATATTTATTAGGTAGATCGTACTGTCACGGAAAGTAAAACCACATGTAGCTTGATGTTTCATAACTTCACTGCATGTGCAGCATATTTCCACTGGAAAAAAACACAGTCCACTACTAAGCAAAAAGCGTCAACAATATGTACAAAAGGACTGAAAAATGTCATCGAGAAAACTTGTACAAAGTCTACATCACTTCATATTTGAGTGAACTGTAAACAATATTTAATAGCATGTAAGCAAAAGAGGAAAGAGTTACTAATGAAATTATTCTGCAACATATTAGTAAAGGAATTTCTGAATAAATAATGATGGTGTTTGTCCTTGTTTTCTCACAGGCTCGGAAGGGATTTGTAGAACAGCAGAAACCACTGAGGTACATATGGTTACCCATTACCCACATTGGAATTTTGCTGGTCAGAGCGCAATGAAGTTGCCAAGTTTTATTCAGCGTTGACCTTAGAAGAGTAATTTCTTCTTTTTTAACTCATTCTGTTTCTGGGTGCATCATTGTATTCTACAGTGCATTATGTAACGAGAACCTATGATAAATCACCATGTTTTTCTAAGTAGCTTAAAACATAAGTTAGCTTAAAAGCACAGATGGCACTGATTGTTATGCAATGATTACCAAGCTTACATGTGGTTAAATATCTATGCTTGATGCTTCAAGTGCATGGGGAGAGCTACTCTGCTTTACTGTATATTCCTTAGTTCCAACTACTTCTTTCCATGACCAGCTGGTAAGTAGCCCGAAAGAAAACAGTGTTACCATCCAACGGAATATCTGCATATATTCTGTCAAACTATTGCAATGAATAGGAACTGCCATTGATAGAAACCTGCTTGCAAAGTGTAAGGGCTTCTTAATAGTTATTTTCGCAAATACAGCTTTTATTTTGTTTCTTTTAGCTTTTAGTTTTGTAAACTTCAAACTCACACTGATGCCAGGAAAAACACAAAGTTGCTCAGGATTTACAGTACCATGTTATTCTGTGAAATAACATGGCATTCTAGGAAAAAAACAGTAGTTGGTGCCTGGTGATGATAGAATGGTGGCTACAAGTGGCCATAAAGGCTTTTTCAGCCTGTTCATATTGTATACTGTATATATGTAGGGATGGGCGAATCCGAGCTGTTTCGTTTCGCCAAAAATTAGTCGCCAGCGAATTGTTGCCGACGCCCATTAAAGTCTATGATCATCAAAAAAAATTTTTTGGTTTTTTTTGACGCACACCACCATACAAGTCTATGGGCGTCATTTCCATGGCAAAACAAGGCGAAAAAATTCACCCACCCCTATTTATATATATTGTACAGAACAAAATTCAAATCTTTCTGGACAGCACAATTCTATTAACACAACATGTGGGCTGCACCTCCATCCACTCCCTAATTTGTGCATGCAAATAATACACAAATTCGGGGTTGCGTGGAGGCGGGAGGGGAGGAAGCCTATGTCCGGCCCCTTTAGAATTGAGTGCAGCCTATCGCAGGCTATTTGCACAATAATAAGAAGGAGAAAAAAGAGCTATACCCTATGCAGTGGGAAATGATGGCTAATTGCAGCCTTTTTTTTTCACTTTGCACACTGCATGGGACATTGTGCATTGACACTATAATATTTTCCCTACTTTGAAAAAGACAGATCTTATTATATAAACTTTAATGTTCTTAACTCTGAAATTCTGTGTTTATGATTTGCTTGGACCCTGATGAAGTGCCGGGAGAGTTAAGGCACGAAACGCGTAGGTTTTCTCACCAACCCACTGCCAAATGTTCACTAGATGTGCACAATAAAGCCGCATTATTATTGAGCAAGGTGCGTCTCCTGTGAATCTTTCGGTCAGCGCCGTACAGCGGGTTAATCTTTGTGCTTGTTCTCTATACACCATTATAATTAATAAGTTATAAGCAGAGATGTCAAAAAGTTATTGCACCAGAGCTCCCTTACAGTGAAAGTCAAACTTCAGTGATCCACCAGTGGCACAATTGCCAAATTGCAGAAGGTTTCCGATCTGTGTTCCCTGGCAAATAGGATTCAGCCACAATGGGTAACAACAGAATCCATCCTTTGTCTTGCTATTAATCATATTTTTTTCCATAAAAATTAGGTACACATGTGCTGACCATCACAATAATTATACTAAAATGTGTTAACTCAGCTGCAAAGTATGTTAAAAGCCTCACTTGCCTGAACTTGGATACTACTTGTTTCAAAGCTTATATTTCTCATGCAGTGTGAGTGGGAGGTTTTTAATGTGATGTTAGGCTTCCTGGCTATATGAATCTGTATTACTATTTAAATAGGCATGACTAAAACTGCACATGACTCATATAAAGTTTGTGATTTTTGAGATTCACAACATCTAATGCATATCCCATGTGTACTAGGTATGCACTACTCTGATTTGACCCCTGCATGACTTTACCAGTAACAATGATTACCTCATTCGTTTTAGTCCCAGCAAAGGTCATCCTTTATTTTAATTCTGTTTTAAATGAGAAAGGATTTTCTCATGCAATTATTATGTAAATAATCACTATACACTTCACAAAGTTAAGTAAACAGAAATGTTCCTGTATGAGAGACTCCAAATCATCCCAGGTTTACAACATTTGATTCTAGGCAAAGAATTAAAAATACTCTGCCAGGGCAGTAGTAATCAGACCAGTATTAGTGCAGCTAGATATGTATTTTCATCCTCCCAGGCAAATATTACAAATGCTATTCCTTGATTATCATAAGAAATATGGTAATCTACTATACATTTTAACAATGACAACATAATCAGATCAGTAATGAGGCCGATGTTAGGATGCACGCAAATTTGGTTGAATACTAAACAGAAACCTGACCATAATTTGTTATTGAAAGATGAGGAAAAAAGTATATAGATTATCTGTTAACTGAAAAATGTATATTTTAAATTGTCTAGAACTTTAAAATCATACACTGAGAGGGATTTAGCCAAATCAAGGGGCAAATTCACTAAGCGCCGAAAATGCGCCAGGCGGTTTTGACAGGGTGCTGCTAATTCACTAAAATCCGAAGTTGCACTCAGGGAGCTGAAAGGTAGCGAAGTTAATTCGCCAAGTTAAAGTACAATGGACGTATATGTAGCAGCAAATACATTACACTACACAAGCCTGGGAAAGCTTCATAGAATAAAATAGAGTTATTTTGCCCTATACATGCCCACTGTATAGTTTAGGTGCCATATGTTAGGGGGGAAGGAGGGCACCCTATCACCCATAAAAAAGTAAAAGACACTAGCGTTTTTTGGGACTTAGAAAACATTTCAACTGTTTTTGAAGCAATCCTATCTACTCTATTGCACTTCGCCTGGTCTGAGGTGGCAAAGGCAAGTCTGGCACAAGAGGTAATGTTCAGTAAAACGTGCAAGTTAGTGAATTAGCGTAGTTATGTCCCTCCATAGCGCAACTTCGCCTGGCATAAGGGTGCGAAGTAGTGCTAGAGTAGGTCCACTTCACTAGTGAATTTATGCCAGCATCCGTTAGTAAATCGGCGAAGTAATGAAATGATGTAATGCTGGCGAATTTTCGCTAGCGTTAGCCACTTTGCCCTTTAGTAAATTTGCCCCCAGGATAAACACAAAAAGTGCTGGCATTGCCCAAATCCTGCATCCCTAGTGGTCATCTCTGCAAAATAAACAAGTTGACAGTCTAGTTTACCACCCACATAAAAAGACAATAGCACCCATGCCATAAAATGGGCTATTTAGGGCAGCTTTTTGATTCCCATCATTGGCATAGATCAAAGAGGCAACCACTATTTTTTGGGGCCCCTCCTGATAGAAGCAGTGCTGGGATATGCAGCCAGCTATTGAACATATGCACTGAGGTTTTTTTTTTTTTTTAGAAGAGTTCCTATTCAGAAGCCACAAGGTTTATAATCTTAAAGGAACAGTTCAGTATAAATATAAAAACTGGGTAAATAGATAGGCTATACAAAATAAAAAATGTTTCTAATATAGTTAGTTAGTCAAAAATGGGATCTATAAAGGCTGGAGTGAGCGGATATCTAACATAAAAGAACAAAACCCAACTTCCTGCTTTTCAGCTCTGAGTTAGTCAGTGACTTTAAGGGGGGCTACATTGGACATAACTGTTCAATGAGTTTGCAATTGATTCTTAGCATGCAGGTCAAATTCAAAAGCAACAGTTATGACCCATGTGCCCCCCCTCAAGTCACTGATCGGTTACTGCCTGGTAACCAATCAATGGAAACCAAGAGATCTGAAAAACAGGAAGTAGTGTTTTGGCTATTATGTTACACATCCAGTCACTCCAGCCTTTATAGAATCCATTTTTGGCTAACTAACTATATTGAACACACAAGCTATCTATTTACCCAGTTTGTATTTGTATAATGAATAGTTCCTTTAACTAACAGCTTTCACATTTACAGTATTTGAGCTTGTTATAGACTTTATATCCTCAAACACCTGCTATCTGCATCTGGTCATGGTGGCTGCTCACAGCTAGATTTTCAAGATGTGTCAATATCTACACAAGTGGGATATCCATGTACATGCTAATTTCGACTGAGCCATCTATGTTGAAATGGAACAGTACCTACAATCTTAGCGGCCTGATGTCTCTGCTGAGAAAAACATCCATTATTGTATTTTAAATTAGCAATATATTTTCTTACAAAGCAAACAAAAATCTGCAATTGGTAACAGGAGAAACACGGGTTGTGAATGTAATGAACGGAGCTCACCCTTCCTTGTGGCGTCTCGGCCGCAGCTCTCGCGATACTCCGGCAACTCCAAGCCGGTATTTACAAGGCAAAATCTGTGTATCGCTGTTCAGCGCTGTCCCGTCCCCATCAAGACTCGCCACACTTAATTCTTTGAAAAGCGGCTTTTATTCAGCTTGCATAAGTGATAACAGGCAGTGGGTAAGTGGTGCGAACTAACGCGTTTCGTGCCCTCTCTTATTGGCACTTCATCAGAGTTCAAAATATGTCACATGATAACCCATTAAATAGAGTGTCCAATGTTAAACACCTGTGTATATAATTAGTATAAGTGTATTCCCTTCAATTATACCAAAGCATCCTATTGGATACTTTCGAATCCCGAATTATAATATTAAATGAATTCATTCTAATAAATTACCATATAAGTTATAGGGAATAAAACAGTGATTAAAAGTGAATAAATAGTGAAGGTATAAAAAACAACAATATTAAAATATAAAAATAGTGAAATAAATGTATTCTGCAATTGTTTGATGTCTTTTTATTTTGTATAAGCTGCAGCTGGACTTCAAACAGGCAACAATTACATCTCTAGCAGAGTTTCCATTAAGTTATTCTATCATGCTGTCAAGATCACAGACTCATGCTTCCTCCTGCTGCTTAGTAAAATACTACAATTAATAGTAGTATAAGTATAGTTGTTTGTCTTCTACCTTTAGGTCTTAAGACTTAGAAAGAGTTTTTTGCAGCAGTTGGGGATTATTTGCATATCTGGTGGACATGTCCTGTAGCACAACAATATTGGGCAGAGATTTATAACTTAATTGACCGAGTATTTCACACACATATAGTCCCCGAAGCTACTACGGCTCTTTTAGCCTGCCCGTCCAAGTCCCTTACGAAACTCCAGAATACTTTGATGAGACAAATCTTAGCTGCTGCACGAACCAATTTAGCGAAACACTGGCTACAATACGCTATTGATACTCATGTTGTCATTGCAAAAATTACTCAAACACAGAATATGTTATATTTAACGGCTTTATTGGAAGACAGGGTAGAGAGACATATGCAAATTTGGGCCCCATGGGATTCGTTTCTGCAACCTTGAGCAAAACAATAAGTTTAATGTATGTTATACTACATGGAATTGTACTGATGTGTTCTACTTTCACTGTTCTATACTGGAAAAGATTTTTACGTTATCCTCTGTCAATGTATCTATTTTTGAAAAATAAAAGATTATAAAAAAAAAAAAAAAAGAAAGAGTTTTTTGATTGGTTAACTATTTTTTTTATTCCAGATAACAGATAACTATGCCTTTATTATTTATTTTTATTTGCTCTACAGCTATTTAGCAGTGAGCCTGGATATTTTCTTGGAATATGCCCCTAGTTCCCAATCTTCTTGTCTGATGATTCACAGCAATGCTCTGGGCTGCATTCAGTTACCTGAGCTTAGGTGCCCACTCACAATCTACTGCATTCATATAATATAAAAGTCACAATACAAGGCTTATTTGTAATTTAATGCAAATTCACAATGCAATTCAGAAACCAGTGGATTCTGCATCAGAATTTATTAATCAGCCTGTAATACCAGTTCTTAGCACAGATGAAGCTAAATTTTCTTCTTGATGATTTCTGACAACCCCTAAACTTAGTTTCACAGCAGCAGACAAGAGCAAACTGAGCATGTACAGTGTGTACAGTTTTTTTACCATATGCGATGGAAGTAAAATCGTTTGATCAATCGATTAAATCCTTCGATTCGATCAATTTGAACGATTTAACCGATCAATAGAAGGATTTTCAAAAAAAAAACCTTTGACTTCTAAAAACTTAGCCAAATGTTGGCTATAGGTTCTAGGAGGTCCCCATAGGCTAAGATAGCAATTCGGCAGATTTAAGGTGGCGAAGTGTCGAAGTCAAAGAGACAGTACTTCGATTTTCGAATGGTCGAATATTCAAAGTTTTTCAATTTGAGTCAAAGTCAAATTTGGCCTATTCGATGGTTGAAGGACCCAAAAAATTACTTTGAAATTCAAAGTTTTTGAATTTGCAAATTCACTTTGATTTCACTTCGACCCTTAGTAAATGGGCCCCTTAATAGATGACCTAACAAGATCCAAAATGGGGCACCCCTGTGGACAACTTTGAAGGCCTGGATAATTACTATTATAGGACTGCCGAAAACTCTGGGCTGACACAGTGAATTCAGTATATAAAATACAATATTCATATTCATTTAGGTTTTTGTAAGCTAGTTATAGATATTTCCATGCATTTATTGTAACCCTGATTCATAGTTTTATAATACGAGCTATTTCATACAGTGACATCCTACAAATTATATTTCTTGGTCTCAGAAATGAAGCTCTACTTCCAAACATAACACACCCTGGGCACCATGTTTGAATTTCCAGGTTTCACTTTAAAGATACAGTAAACTGCCAAACCCCATCTAACATTTTGCATCAAGGGTGTTTAACAGGTGAGAGGGATGGAGAGCTGCTTGTGGATCTGGGTTTGGAAAGGGTGAAACAAAACACAGTATACTTTTTCTTACCATTCAAAGATTACGCTGGTGGTATTTCCACACTTATCTTCTGTTTTGCAGCTCTCGTGGCTAGATATTCACCTTGTTGTGGTGTGAACAACACAGTAGGACCACTATTTTACTAATTTATGCTAAAAAAAAGTAGCATAGACACAAAACTAAAATGAACAAATGTGATTAAAAATAATAATCTACCGAACTATTGACAATACTTAATAATATAAGTGCTATTGTGCAACACTATGTATACTTTAATGAAAGCAAAACTTTGTTTTTTTACAATGGTTACTCACTTGTGCAGAATTGCTTCTATGAACTCTAACTTCTGAAATGTTGGTTGTTTGTGTCTAGTAGCCATATTTGAAGGTTTTTTTTTTTACTTTCTTGAATGTTCTTAGATCAGAAAGTCAGCATTATGTTGTGCTTATCTGGTAACACAACTCTAACTAACTGAGTTTGAAACCATGTTTTGTTCATGAAAAAATACAAATGAAAAAAACATGGCTTTATTATTAGTGATGAGAGAATCTGTCTCGAAACAATGGAAAATTCGCAAAGGGGCATCAAAAATTATTTTATGCGCAACAATTTTTTTCTCACTCCAAATGCATTAAAGCAAGTGGGTGTTTTTTCTTATGGTGACTTTTTTGTCTCAGCAACAGTTTTGTTTTGGTGACTTTTTTTGTCTCTGGGACTTTTTTGTCCAAATGCATTAAAGTCAATGGGCATTTTTTCTTTGGCGACTTTTATGTCTCAGCAACAATTTTTGACGCAGGTTTGTGAATAAATTCTCAGATAGAAAAATGTGGAATTTCGACGCAAATCCATGTCTTCCAAATAAATTCGCTCATCACTATTTATTATTGTATTAATTATGATGGATTAGGTACAGTACAATCTTTATGTATTTCAAGATATACTTTTCCCAGGACAATGTAACCAGACAGAGAGGTACAAGGCTAAGGAAAACCGGAAAGGTGCATTGCTCAATCGCTTTTTTGTTGTTGCAATTTTAGGGCAGATCAGAAGCACTGTTATTTTTATACTTTTACAGTAAAAACCTGGTTTTACATTTCCCAAGGGACCACACAAAGCCAATGCAAAAAAATTCAGGAAAACTTAAAATCTGTGGAGGAATTAAAGGAGCAAACAAGTGAGGGACTGCAACTAATCAGCAAATAATCCAGGAAAATGTAAAATGGGGACATAAAATTGAGGTTCTCCTGTACTTTAATATGGCTTGGAGTGCTCCCACAATCACCCTTTTTTATTCTTTTCTGTATTGATGTTCATGATTAATAATAATTGGGGTTGTTCATGCTGGAGAAGAGGCTCTGGAGGGGTGATATGATAACTATGTATTAATATATAAGGGGACCGTATTTTAATCTCACTAATGTTGAATTTACAAGTAGGTCCTTGCAGCTGACATGTGGGCACACATTCCAATTAGAAGAAAGGAGGTTTTGGATAAACATTCAGAAGGAGTTTTTTACAGGGAGACTTTTGAAGACGTGGCATTATTTCCCTGAATTAGTAGTATTGACTGATACATTAGGCATTAGCTTTAAGAAAGGCTTGGATGACAGGGGTTTAGAAGCCAGTTCATAGTACAAGTTGATCCACGGACTGGTCTGATTGCCATCTTGGAGTCAGGAAGGAATTTTTCCCCCTCTGAGACAAATGGGAGAGGCATTATACCAGTTTTTTTGTCTTCCTCTAAATCAACTAGCTGTTAGGCAGGTTTTATATAGACATAAAAGGTTGAACTTGGACGTGTGCCTTTTTTTCAACCTAACTTTCTATGAAATAGGAAAAGAGAAGAGAAGGAAATACTAAATAGTTATGGATGGGCATTCTCTCTGAATAAGTTAAAAGAGATCACTTAGATGCACATAGACAGTCTGATCCCAGTTCATTTCACTGGAGTTCAGGATTATCCCATAACAACCTTAAAAGAAAAATGTGAGGGTCTGTATGTTCAGTAGGCCCAAAACATAGTTCACAGTCACAAGTATCTCAGTGCAAAGGGGTTGTATTGGGCATTTTGTTTTTAGATTTATTTACTTATATATGACAAAAATGGAATCAATCTGACATCACTTATATTAATTATTTGCTATAAATAGCAATTTTATCTTAGTCCTTAATTTGGATTTCTTTTATTTAGTAAAGCATTGCATTTGTTCAAGAACATTCTGTGCACTTTTTCAAGTAATAATAGACTGATTTCTGATTTGCAAGCTCAACAATAGGATGTACCGTATCCATTAATAGAACTCACAATCACTTGTTCTTAAATAGGTGCCATCCTGTTTACAGGAGAGAAAAGTAGACATTTCAGGAAAAGGTTTGAGTGGTTTTATAAAGTAAGACCTTTCCAATATGATATTTCCAAAATAAATGATTCCTAGATAAAATCTGACAAGTTCTCACAATTTTTCTCTCCAGGGAAAGGAAGAGAAGAGTCAGGGAGTATCTCTCTCTGACGTACAGGATGCTGTAGTATAGCCATACTTGATAACTTTAACTTGAACTTCTGTGACTTTGCCCTTGTGATTTATGAAATGGAATGACTGACCTCTGCTAATTCATTTGTTTTCATATCAACACCTTCAAATCCAGGGTGGATTTCCTAACTTACAAAGTGTCAGGTCAGTTTTCCAATACAATACAATGTTTATTTAAAAAAAACAAAAAAAAAAAACATGAGTAAAGTGAATCATTTTTCTGTAAAAAGAAACAGGTTAGCAACCATGCAAACATTTTCCTAACCCACATTTATTTTAAATATGATGATATTTATACAAGGTAATCAATGCAAACATAGCGTTTCCCCTCCATAATTATGAGGTATTTGAATAATATAATCCTAAAACCCATAAGTCTTCAACCCTCTTACTAAATTCTCCATTTCCTTGCTTATCTATAAACTTCAAATTAACATAGAAACTAACACCACTACTATTTCTGCTCAGCCTTTCTTTTTTGCAATCATCAAGTCAACCCTCATATTCCTTCTGTACAAAAGAATGGGTATGTATGCGAAGAAGAGGATTACTTGTGGATACTAAACTTGGCCCTAATAAACAATGCCAGTCAGCTGCAATAACAAACAAGGTTGTGAGCTGTACTAAAAGGGAAATAAATTCACAGAAGGAGAGGGACATTCTTCAACTGTATAAAGAACTGGCTGAAAAAAAAAATCCAAAGAAGGGCTACTGAGCTGGTAATGTGTATGGAAAATCTCAGTTATGAGGAAAGGTTGGTCAAGCTGGGAATGTTTACACTGGAGAAGAAGCCCATTAGGGGGCTATCTATGGTTACTATGTACAGTATAAATACAGTATATAAGTGGACCATACAATGAACTCTCCAATGCTTTATTACCAGTAGATCCTTCCAGCAGAAGCGACGCACCCAATGAGATTTGAAGAAAGGAGATCCATCTTAATATTTACAGTGAGAGTTGTGAAGTTGTGGAATTCTCTCCCTAAAGTGGTTGTACTTGCAGATACATTAGATAGTTTTAAGTAAAAGTTGGGTGGCTTTTTAACGAGAGAAAAACATACAGGTCTACTGAAATAAGCTCTTAGCACCCAGCTGCCATCTTGGGATCAGGAAGGAATTATTACCCCTTCTGAGTGTAACTGAAAATAGGCTTGGGCGAATTTGACCCATTTAGTTTTGGCAAAAATTCGCTGGTGGCGAAAGGTAGTTGACACCCATGAAAGTTTTTAAAAATTTTTTTTTTTGACGCGCATCTTTTTTTGACGCGCAACACCATACAAGTCTATGGGCGCCATTTCCGCGGCAAAACAAGCCCAAAAAAATCACCCATCCCTGAGGCTTCAGATTTTTTTCTAGGTTTCATTTAGATCTAAAGGTTACATTTATTATGTTACAGCAACAATAAAAATTTAGGGATGCATTAAATCCACATGCCTGCCCAACCCAAATTTGAATCATGTAATTTTTGGTCCCACAAACAATAAAAAAAAGTTAAATATTTTTTACTGCACACACAGTTCTCTTTCACCCCCCTTACTGCCTTTATTTGCACATGCAAATTAGGAGTTGGATTGGGTTTGGGATTAGTCTGAATCTTTTGTAAAGGATTTGGGATTTATTCAAATCCTAAAACAGTGAATTTATTACAATAATTTAAAAATTACATAAATATAGTGACCAATACAGGAGGTAAACGAAGCACTGATAATTAGAGCTTACATTAGTAGGTATATATTAAACAATGTTGAAATATAATTTTTATTATTAAACCAAATTTATTATTTAATTTTAAGTTTTGTTAAAATTTAAAGTTATATTTCTTAGCAATTACGGAGAGAAATGTTGAATGTATGTTGAGTAACAGTGAAAGTGTGGGGTTTATCTGTACAGAATCCATCAATTGCATAATCACAGAGTACAATGTAAGAAACAGGGTGTCCATATTTGCGTGATTGCAACTGTGATTGGAGTAAACCCCTTTGTCCCTGTATAATAAACGGTGAGGGAGAAACGATGGCATTAAGGGGCACATTTACTATTGGTCGAATATTGAGAGTTAATTAACCCTCGATATTCGACCATCAAAGTCGAAGGATTTTAATCCATCGATCAAAAAAAGCAAGAAAAGCCTATGGGGACCTTCCCCATAGGCTAACATTGGTGCTCGGTAGGTTTTAGGTGGTGAAGTAGGTGGTTGAAGTTTTTTTTAAAGAGACAGTACTTCGACTATCGAATGGTCAATAGTCGAATGATTTTTAGTTCGAATCGTTCGATTCAAAGTCAAAGTCGTAGTCGAAGGTTGAAGTAGCCAATTCGATGGTCGAAGTAGCCAAAAAAATACTTCGAAATTCTAAGTATTTTTTATTCTAATCCTTCACTCGAGCTAAGTAAATGTGCCCCCAATTCTTAATGCAGAAAAAAGGGAATATATAAATTCAATGCACCCTTTAGCATCAAAGGCCATTGCATGGTCACTCCATAGGACCTGTACCATGGTTACAGTCCCAGAGGCAGAATTTAATCAATTAAGATGTCTCACTTTCTACCACATGGTAAACAAAGCTTAAATCTCCCTTGGGTACATATTCTGAAATAGTAATGTTTGATCTTTGACTGCAAGTCAGTCATAATACAACGTTTTTCTGCAGCTGAAATGATCACCATTTAACCGTTCAACATTTGAATTTCTGGATGATCGGGCAATTATCACACTTTAAACTAAAGACCTATAAACTCCACATCTGCATCCACACTGCTGATTAGTAAATAATTCTGATTTATAAAATTATCATCAGAGTTATTTTTTATCTGTTACAGATGTAGCCTCTACCATGTAGAGTGAATACCAGGTATGGTCTTGATGACTATCACTGCAGCCTGCCTTTCCTTCCTTACTTCTTATCTCTCATCTGCTTCCCTTTATCTAATTTAATTTAAGTGAGTGAGATTGAACAGCTTTTAATGATAGAAGAAGAATTTTATCTTGGGGAGAATTCAGTAGAAAATGTGAAGATGCTGAACAAAAGAACAGAGTTTGCGGTGGCCTTTGCATGGGCCATTGAGCTCTGGGAGACATGTACTGCAGGTTGGAGCGATTAAAATAAAAGTTGAGTATGGCATTAATTACGAGTTTAGCTGTGCAGAATGAAAGAGATGGTTTAAGTTTAGCAATGTTATGAAGTAAAGTATGTGGATGGAGTTGGTGACTGTGGAGGCTGTGTGTTATCTCCAAGTTATAGCAACTTTAGTCTTTTTATTATTGATATAGATTCTTGTAATTGTGACTAGGGGAGATTGCAATAATTACCCTCCTAAAACAAACCCGCCCACATTGTACACCAAACAGACCGACACAATTAAAAAAACTTGAGTGGAAGGGCCGCAGCTTAATTTATCAACACTACAGAAAACACATTTGGCCAACTTTGATATCAATACACTTTACACAGACTTCATCAGCTATATGAACATGGTTGCATAACATTTAGCTGCTGAAGGCTGCGTTACATTTATTAAAACTTAAAATAACGGAACCTTAAATGAATATTAACCATTTGAACAACCCATTACCAAGACTGTGACTGTGCATCTGCCTCCTAATTCTATGCCTCCTGTGCCACTGTGGCCACTGGCCTCCAAAGCCTTGCCCCAGGCCTGATTCTCCAGAAAACACATTTACCTTAATCTATTTACCCACTTTTTTGCTCCCCACTAGAGGGACCCTACCATGCCCAAAGCCACAGCAATTATACTTTGAACCCTGTGCCTAACCTCCCATTTCTCTACCCCTAGGGTGGTTGGGCAAGCCGTTATCACTCACACAGCTGTCCATGAGGCAATACTCTTCTACCTTCTGCTTCACCTGTATAACTTGCACTTCATCTTGACACCTACTTCTCCCCAAAAACTACAGTTTAAAACTACAGCTGAACCACCATCCTTTTCTTATTATATATTCATCCCCCTGTCATGGCCCCTGCAGCTCTACCTGTAATGTATCTGGTTGCAGTACACTTTTATATCTACCATAGGAATGTAATTTAAAATACATCTGAAAATAAACAAACATATTCATCAAATGTATTCTGATAACATTTGTTATAGCATTTCAATATACTTAGGATTTTAAGGCTTTAGAAAGCTAAGCCCAGGTTCTGAAGTAAATAATTAAAATTTATATATTCCCTGGGGCAAGATAGTTTTGATCCCACGAACACTTACAATTGTTTTATTGGGAGCTGAATCAAAAAATCTGGTTATTTCTAAAGTATGTTTGGGTCAGGAGTCATGACATCCCATCAATATCATAAAAAACAGAACCTTGTATATTGCAAGCAACAATTTGTTAAACTATGTTAGGATTTAGGAAAACAAATTGCTTTCTTGAAATTATTGTTTTCAAGATTCCGATGACATCTCATTTTAAATAATCCAATTTTTATAAATTTTATTAAAAAGCAAATTAAAAGTCAAAGGTTGCTTTACATGAGTCCTTAATTTCCTGTTCCAGTGGCAATCAGTGTCTATAAAGAACAATAGAGCAACACTCATCCACTTTTTGTTTCCAGAATGACAAGCAAAATAAAGCAAAATAATTTCTTTTGTCCATTTTATCAGGAAAAAGCCTACAAAAATTTTAATTAAGAAACGTAGCCCCCCCACCACTTCTAAGTGGACCAATAGAGGCACAGGTATAACAAGTCAATCAATAGTATATTATGAGCACCTTTAAATTTCTTACTTAGCTTCTTTATTAAGGTTTTAAATTCACTCATAAAGCAAAACTGACACCCAAAACATATTTTCTTTAAATCTGTTTTCCTTTTTTATTAGTAGCTGGTTATAAATAGCTTGTGTAAAGAACTTTGGTCAGGATACATTGATTACCAGTATCATCCACTGTACTTCAGTTCGACAGGGCAGCCATACTTGTTCTTCAGTATTCAGTTGCTGCCTCAAAAAAACAAAACAAGGTACTGTAAATAAACATTTATGGTTAAAAAACTTACAGTTGCCAGAAAATTGTACTTATATCCCGATTCTAATCTCTTTCCCAATTTTAATCCAATTGCTATTTCATAACTTTGTAAATTGGGACTTATTGGGGCTAGATATGTTCTACAGTTCACCAATGCTAACCCTCACATTTCACTTCTACTATGGCTTTATCGGGGGCATAAGTGGTGGACATCACCATTTGAATGGATTAAAGAATGTAGCATCAATGGTCTTCCTGTTTGTGTCGTGCAGAATTGTTGTGAAATCAGAAATCCGTCATTATGTACCTCCAGTATCAAACTACAATCACGTTACAAGAATGAAATAATCATATCCAAATATTGAGCATATGCGAAAACCTGGCTTCTTGCCAAGCCCATGTACCTTTTTATAGGCTTGTAATTATTTAGGACATTACGTCTTGTGAAGTACTGTACAAACACAGTTGCAAAATAATGCCTTTCATTAATGATACTTGTGTCTAAAACCACTCCTTGCACTTAGTTGCACTCGGCACTGCTGGCCCTGTCCCCCAGCTCTTGTGAATCACACACAGTGTTTCTGTTAATGCAGGGGGGCTTCAAGGGTGGCCATCACCCCAGAGTTCCAACAGTGGCATGTGTAAAAACAGTAGATGAAGCATATTTACTTCTGAAAAATAGGGGAACAAACATCAAGGACCAGAAATGATGTCAGCCCAAAACCAAAGATTTTCAGCGCACTTGTGTCCAATTTACACTTTAGCTTTAGTCTCCATCCAGTTTCATCAACATCTGCAAACTAATTTGTTTTTCCTGCAGGCCAAATGTACTATGTCATTTGGGAACTGTGTTCTCTATCCTCTGCCACTTATTACTGAGAACTTCGTTCTCCATTATTATATATTTCTTTTATAGCAATTCATACTGGCTAAGAAGTTGAACATTTATAATTATCCATAAAATCCACAGTTATTACAGTAATAATCTTCATTTGTTTCCAAATCTTATTGATGATGTGTGCAAATATGCTCTTGAATTTGGGTAAAGCAAATACCTTGTGCTCAGCTCATGATAACATGTGGTAGTCAGCCAGTGAGGGAAAGCTATAGAGTAGAGCTGGAGTGCTATAGATATCCAGAAAGAGTTTTATTCATTTTTTTTTCTGCCCAATACTTCCAGGCAACAACCCATCTTGTGCCTCATAAATAACTCTCTATAAGGGGTCGAATGGAATAAATCCCATCAACTTTGGGAGGGAGGGGGATATCACCTATTCTAGGCAATCTTCCAATTATTTATTTTAACCTGCTGAATCCATTGAATCTGTACCATTAGTCATTAATTGATTCTATTCACTTTATGTTTTGTAAGATATAATGCAGAGCTACACATAATCTGATTTCCATCATTGCTTATATTAAAAGCAGACTGTCTATATTATTTTAGTGAATCCTGTAAAACCTATTTTAGACATAAAATGTTGAGTTTCTTATAAGAAACACTCTTGGCCTCCTTTTTGCCTCTTTGTTTGCCCATATTGAACACCTGGATTACACTGTGGATTCTTTATAATCAGGTTGAGCATCTACAGCATTTTGCAGGAGGTTTTTATCTAAAATGTGATTCAATTTACCACAAAGGAAATACTATTTAGCTGTCATTGGTTCTTAAAGAATCAGGGGGTTATTTATCAAAATCGGAATATTTCTGATACATTCCGAACAAATTATCACAGATTTTTTTTCCCCTTATTTAACAATACATTTTCCCGAAAATTTCCTGTGCAGGAAAAAACTCTATTGATGCCCGAAATTTTTTTTTGGATTATTGCCTGAAAACCACAAAATATTCAGATTATTGCACGAAACCCAGCACAGATCAGGATATCTTTGGGACTTCTCCCATTGACTTCTACATGAACTCACTCGGTCCGAGTTGGAGTACTTTTTTAATCAGACTTTTAACACCCTCGAGGTTTAATAAATTCCAAAGAATTCAAGTTTTTTCATAAAAAATTATTCCGATTTTATAGTAAAATTCTTTTTTGAGTTTTTGGCATTCGGGCTTCAATAAATAACCCCAATATTTAAACTGCGATTCAGTACTTACAGTTATCAGTACTACATCTCTCTAAAGAACTTGTTTTGGTTTTGGGGGATTTTTTTATTCAATCATAATAATGTATATACAGTACAAACTGACTGGGTAAATAATGCCTCAATAATGCAGGTAAACTTTAAAATGTGTAGTGCTTCTTGTGTTTCAAAAACATTCTAAACATTCTAAACATTCAAAATCAATAACAAAGTGGAATTATTCCGCAAATGTTACAATCAAGTGTGTAGTCTCTTTTCTTTGAAATCATTTCTATTTTAGATTTTCTGTATTTTGACTCTTTCATGTAAGCAGTGTGTCAAAAGGTTTTACTTCAGTAGATGCTCAAACAGACTAAGCTTTTGAGCTTTTTGTATTTCAGTCTCAAAATGTATACAAGTTCCAGATGTTTCCTATCATTCGTTCTTTGGTGAAATAAACATAAAATGCTATAACCTTCACCTGTCAACTTACATATTACCTGCTGCTAAACTGCAACCAAATAAATAGCGTATGTTTGCACATGTAGTCTTTTAACTGCCTAGCAGGTCAAGGTTTACCTTTAAACATAACTTAAAATGAAAGATTAGAAAACTATCACTTGGTTACAATACCACGGGTGACAATTTATGTGTGTACACTTTTATTTATAAACCCCTGCTTGTGCATACAGCACTGTACAATAGAACAATATATTAATGGAACAAATAGGTCAAATGATAAAATTATATATACATTTGTATATATATATATATATATATATATATATATATATATATATATATATAAATTCTGTGGAGTTTTGTTTATCATTGGCTAAGCTTTCAAAGTAGCAACTTCCTTTTAATATATGATGTCTTGTGGAAACAGTAGTATTTCAGCAGTGACATAAAGTTTATTGGATTAACAGAAAATATGCAATATGCATCATAACAAAATTAGACAGGTGCATACATTTGGGCACCCCAACAGAGAAATTACATCAATACTTAGTTGAGCCTCCTTTTGCAAATGTAACAGCCTCTAGATGCCTGCTATAGCCTTTGATGAGTGTCTGGATTCTGGATGGTGGTATTTTTGACCATTTGTTCATACAAAATCTCTCCAGTTCAGCTAAATTTAATGGCTGCTGAGCATGGACAGTCTGCTTCTAATCATCCCATAGATTTTCAATGATATTCAAGTCGGGGGACTGTGATGGGCATTCCAGAATATTGTAATTCTCCCTCTGCATAAATGCCTTTGTAGATTTGAAGTGTGTTTAGGGTCATTGTCTTGTTGGAATATCCAATCCCTGCGTAACTTTGTGACTGATGCTTGAACATTAACAAGGGCCCCAGTGCCTGAACTTGCCACACAGCCCCACAGCATGATGGAACCTCCACCAAATATGACAGTAAGTACTGGGGGTTTTTCTTTGAATGTGGTGTTCTTCTTCCACCATGCAAAGCGATTTTTGTATGACCAAATAACTCCATTTCTGTCTCATCAGTCCAAAGCACTTTGTTCCAAAATGACTGTGGCTTGTCTAAATTAACTTTTGCATACAACAAACGACTCTGTTTGTGGCGTGAGTGCAGAAAGGGCTTCTTTCTCATCAAATACAGACTAGAAGTAATTCACACCTGCACTGTTACCATTATCAATTACCAGTTAGGAAGAGGAGCAACTAGGTAATAAAACTACTGTATCAAAGGAAAAAAAAATATTCTTCATGACTTCCTTTTTCATACAGATGGGAAACGTTCAGACACAAATATTTATCAGAGGATGAACTTTCACCCATTGATAAATACTCTTTTAAAATTAAAAATAAATGGAATGGTGGAATTTCACTTTAGAGGACTATGGTGACCTGTAACTCCACTCTTTGATACATATACCCCATTGTCTTTGTTCTCTTGCATGTGTTATTTGGTGGCGAGTCTATAAAAGGAGAAAGGGCAGAAATGTTAAAACAGTATGTTTTGGGGTTCTATGCCAGCCCAAAGCAACCACAGCCCTTTTGCAGTGAACATCTGTGCCTTCAAAGATGCCCCAGTAGCTCCCCATCTTCTTTTCTGCTGATTCACTGCACATGCTCTGTGCTGCTGTCACTTACTGAGCTTAGGGACCCACTCACAATATACAGTACACATAGATTAGAAATGTTACAATATAACTGATAATTCAGATTATAGGTACATGGCAGCTCAGAAACCAGCACAACATGTAGCATCATCTTATATGACAGACAAACCTTATTTTCTTTATAATCATTTGCGACAACCCCTAAGCTCCTCAACAGCTGCTCAGAGCCATCTGAGCATGTGCGTATTGCAGACACTACTTACAAGATATAAGATGGGAAACTCCAGTGACAACTTTGAGGGCCTGGAATATTACTTCTATGGAGATGCTAAACCTCTAAGTTGGTTCAGTAATTTTCAGTATATAAATATGACATTTCTAGCCATAGTCAATTTTAAGGTTTAGTTCTGTTTTAAGTTAAGTCTCCTACCATAGTCATCAGTAGTGATACTGTATAATGCTGGCTCTTAAACCTTAAAGGCTTTACCAATGGTGGATGCTTTGCATACATGTGTAAAGTAGCACGTGTTCCTTAAAACATGACATTTTTTTCATCAATTTCTATTATATGAAAATCAACACAGCGTAATTGGTAAAAGGTCAATGTTCCTCACCCCTACTCACAAATTATCTCCTGTTCCACCAGACACAAAGCAGGAGGGAATGTGGAATTGACGCCATTGGACATTATTTTTATTAACCTCTACTTTAATATCAATGTAGCAGTGAAAGAGAATTTCTGATATTCTTTGCTTAACAGAGAGGTAGTATGTTTTTTTTTAAAAAATGTGTCCACTTCTGTACTGAAGGAAAGAAGTAAAGAACAATTGGCACAGAAGTGTAATTTGTGGTTGAAACTGTGTTTGTCCTGAAACAGAGGAATGGTAAATAGTGATGGGTGAATTTATTTAGGCAGGCGCTAATTTGCGGCGAATTCCCGTGATTCATGAAACCGCTGCGAAAATAGTTTTTTTGGACACCGGCGCATTTTCGCCAGAGAATTTGTGTGGGCGTCCAAATAACGGACGCCGGCATCAAAAACCAGATGCCGGCGCGTTTCGGGGAATTCGCAAATTTTTCGGCGAAGCAAAACGCCCCAAATTTGACCATCACTAATGGTACGTATTCAGCACCTCATCATCATCAACAGTTGCTATGATTTATATCCAAATAAATAAGTCTTATTGATCAATTTCCCAAACAGAATTTGGAAAAAGTGCTTATTCACAGGTTAATAAACATTTTAAAGGGATTAAAATAGCAACCTTTTGACACATATACAGTAATAGAAAGTCTGTACTAGTGAGTTATCAGTAAAAAATGTTTTGTTAAAAAATACAGTATATTACTCCATTTTTGCATGAGCAACTTTTTGCCGCCCCTGGAAACCTAGCTAGTGCTGCTGCCTGAGGCGAGTTTTTCAACTCACCTCATTGTCGGAGCGCCCCTGAGCGCAGAACATGTCAGCACTAAGTAAACGTAGGATGATAATCTTGTATCTATTAGATTTCCTTTATTCTTGAGCATCAATGTGAACAGTACATCATACATCATACTTTAAACTGAGTTTACAAAGAACAATGGTCAGGCAATCTGGTAATTTTGAAACCAGCCTAACACAGCCCATCTGTCAGGACTGAAAACCAGGTTTCGCTCTGCTGTAGGTGGGAGGTCGATGCAGAAGGGAAAAGGCTGTGTGTCAGGATCTACCAACAGTGTGTGGTTGGCAGGTAGGAGCCGAAATGCATGGTAACATGGCGACACCATGTTTGGTGTTAGAATAACCAGGAAATGGAAGTGTGCTCAGAATGAAGTTTAATGGTAAACTATAAACAATTGGTGCTGGTGAAACGGAAGACAAATAATAAGAAGTAAAATAAGAACTATAACAAACCAAAGGTTGGGGCAGGCTGATGCAAGTCCGTGTACACAGGCAAGAGTTCATAGGCGGGCGGCAGGCGATACAAGTCCTAGGAACAGGCAAGAGATCAGTGGCAGGCGGCAAACAATGCAAGTCCGTGAAACAGGCGAAGGGTCAAACCAGGAGATCAGATCAAGGATGTAGCAGGTACAAGGAATAAACAGGTCAGAGGAACAAGCAGGACAAGTCAGGAATCAGGGACTGGGTAATTTCAGGAACACTGGCACAAGGCGACTAGAACACAGAAATAAATCAATGATCCAGCAATGGCTGGCAGAAAGGTAATGGCTTATATAGAGCCTTGATGATAAGATCACCAACACCTGGCTTCAATGAGATTAGGGGTGGAGACATGGAATAGCAGTAATCTACACTGACAGTTCGAGGTGTGAGCTCCAACTGCCTCCAGTGGCTCAGCATGAGAATGCACTGTCCAGTCAACCTGCAGACCAGGGATTCAATCCCCAATAGTCCTGACATTACCCCCCCTTCAAGTATCACCCTCCGGGTGATACTAAAGTCAAAAAATTTTTTAACAGGGAGAAAACCGCCAAGATCAGGAGTCAGGGTAGAGAAGCTGCCAGGGACAGGAACCAACACTGAAGTACTACCTGGAGCCACATCTGGAACCGGAGGACCACCAGGATCAGGAGTGCCACTAAACTCAAGAGCCCATGCAGGCAAGTCACCAGGGTTGAGGGCCAGAACTGAAGAGTTGCCAAGGACAGAGGTTGAAGAGCTGCCAGTGTCAGAAACCAGATCGGAGGAGTCTAGAGTCAAAACGGAAACATTGCTATAGTTTTGAGTCAATACAGGAACCTCGGCTGAGTCAGAAGCCAGGACAGGAACCTTGGCTGGGTCAGAAACCAAATCGGTGGAGTTTCCAGGGTCAGAAACCGGATCAGAGGAGTCGCCAGGGTCAGGAAGTCAGATTAGAGGAGTCGCCAGGGTCAGGAAGTCAGATTAGAGGAGTCGCCAGGGTCGGAAGTCAGATCAGAGGAGTCAGCCAAGGCACCCATTACAGGTGGCGGACCAGCAGAGGCACCCATTACAGGTGGCGGACCAGCAGAGGCACCCATTACAGGTGGCGGACCAGCAGAGGCACCCATTACAGGTGGCGGACCAGCAGAGGCACCCATTACAGGTGGCGGACCAGCAGAGGCACCCATTACAGGTGGCGGACCAGCAGAGGCACCCATTACAGATGATGGCTTGCCCAGGACAACAGAAAGACCATCATGAACAGCAACAAGACTGGTAGACTCTGGAGCACCAGAACTATCAGATCTCGTAGTAGGTACGACAGGTCTAGAAATGGATTTGTCCTTGGGCCCAGAGGCCACAGGTCCTCACAGACTGAAGCCGGCAAGGCTGCTGGCTCGGAGGCTGGAAGCGGTAAGGCTGCTGGCTCAGAGGCTGGAAGCGGCAAGGCTGCTGGAAGCGGCAAGGCTGCTGGCTCGGAGGCTGGAAGCTGAAGTACTGGCACAGGAGCTGCAAACGGAACCACTGGCACTGGAGCTGCAGACGGGACCACTGGCACAGGAGCTGCAGACGGGACCACTGGCACAGGAGCTGCAGACGGGACCACTGGCACAGGAGCTGCAGACGGGACCACTGGCACAGGAGCTGCAGACGGGACCACTGGCACAGGAGCTGCAGACGGGACCACTGGCACAGGAGCTGCAGACGGGACCACTGGCACAGGAGCTGCAGACGGGACCACTGGCACAGGAGCTGCAGACGGGACCACTGGCACAGGAGCTGCAGACGGGACCACTGGCACAGGAGCTGCAGACGGGACCACTGGCACAGGAGCTGCAGACGGGACCACTGGCACAGGAGCTGCAGACGGGACCACTGGCACAGGAGCTGCAGACGGGACCACTGGCACAGGAGCTGCAGACGGGACCACTGGCACAGGAACCAGGAGTGGCTGGGAAGTCGGCATAGAAGCAGGAGACTGGACCGCTGGTACTGGAGCCTGAGACTGGACTGCGGGCACACAGGCTGGAACAGGCTGGACGAGAGCAGGTAGAGGCCCAATTCGTGGGAAAGCTGGGGAAGGACCAAGCCGCCGGAGGACCGGAACCAGAAAAATCTGTTGAATATCAGCTGGCCCTGGAGCAGGAACTGAAGGTTGAACAGTGGGCCTAGGGGCAGGAGGCACAGGTATTGATGGTAACTAGGTGATTGAACAGCCCTTGAACTTAGTAGTAAATGCAGTTTGTATTTCATCCCCATCTGAGTCCAGATCTTCCCATTCTTCATCAGAAATATTTTCTAAATTGCCTCCATCAGAGAAAACATCAGAACAGGAGGATTGCAAAGTAATTTCAGATGTAGAAAAAGTTGGAAATGAAGAAGTTGAGGAGGCAATTGTAGTAGATTTGAAAATATCAGGCGATACTGGCCAGAGATCCCCTGTAGAATATGCCTTTAACAAAGTGAAAAACAGAATGGGATCCTGCAGAAAAAAAGCCTCTTCATCTATGCAAGACTCAGCCCACTCTAAGACTTTACCTCCCAAAAGAAATAATATAATTAGCCTGCTTTTCATGCACTCAGGTGCTTGCTTGAAAAAAGAGACAGTCGCAAACCTTTTACATACAAGAAGAAATTCATCAAACGTGTCCTTTTCCCCTTCATACTTTTTCACTGAGGCAAGCCACTTGGCAGAGAGTTGTAGTTCAGCAGTATCTGAAACAGCACAGCAGTTACCATCAGGCTCCTTGTAATTAGGCTGGATCATTCTGTCAGGATCTACCAACAGTTTGTGGTTGGCAGGTAGGAGCCGAAATGCATGGTAACATGGCGACACCATGTTTGGTGTTAGAATAACCAGGAAATGGAAGTGTGCTCAGAATGAAGTTTAATGGTAAACTATAAACAATTGGTGCTGGTGAAACGGAAGACAAATAATAAGAAGTAAAATGAGAACTATAACAAACCAAAGGTTGGGGCAGGCTGATGCAAGTCCGTGTACTCAGGCAAGAGTTCATAGGCGGGCGGCAGGCGATACAAGTCCTAGGAACAGGCAAGAGATCAGTGGCAGGCGGCAAACAATGCAAGTCCGTGAAACAGGCGAAGGGTCAAACCAGGAGATCAGATCAAGGATGTAGCAGGTACAAGGAATAAACAGGTCAGAGGAACAAGCAGGACAAGTCAGGAATCAGGGACTGGGTAATTTCAGGAACACTGGCACAAGGCGACTAGAACACAGAAATAAATCAATGATCCAGCAATGGCTGGCAGAAAGGTAATGGCTTATATAGAGCCTTGATGATAAAATCACCGACACCTGGCTTCAATGAGATTAGGGGTGGAGACATGGAATAGCAGTAATCTACACTGACAGTTCGAGGTGTGAGCTCCAACTGCCTCCAGTGGCTCAGCATGAGAATGCACTGTCCAGTCAACCTGCAGACCAGGGATTCAATCCCCAATAGTCCTGACACTGTGATACCACATTCCCACTCCATGCTATTCTATCTGCTGGGTCATGACCCAAATTCAAACAGTTGTACAATTTGTCCATTCAAATTCCGTATAGTTGCCCATGTGTGGCCAACTGGAAGCACACTTCTTAGCCTTTGCAGTAGCTTCTCCTGCTTACTCCCTTTTCAATAGAAATAGGTCTCATTAGGCAATGATTATTTATTGCATTCCGACAGGTTACATTTTATAAACGTACACAAGGGTTAAGAATACAAATTAGATGATGTTATTTGCCATGACAATGGAATCTGAGCAGCTGTGAAGTGATTAGACCTGGTTATGTAATTGTATCCTTTGGGGTACAACTCTTGTCAGTTTTTCATTTAACTTAAGATAACATTTCGTTGTTTTTGAAACGTATCTTGGATTATTTTCTTTCGATCCCCTATATTTTAATCCTAATTGTGAAACATGAAACGGAGTGGTGGGAGCACAATGTTTACTTCAAGAAACCTGCAGAGCAACTCGCCAGACTGCCTGTCATGAGTTCCTTGCAGGAAAAACATACTTTTAATAATTCCAGCATATACATGCAACACATAGGCAAGTACAGTAACATAACATATGTTTGCTTTTCCATATAATCTAATTGAATGGGGTTTCTAGCTTTGGTTGTAAGCATTTATTTTTAAAGTCTTTGGAAGTTCCATTCTCGGGGTAATGACCTGTAATAAGATTTGGACATGCTGAGTAATCTCATTAATTTCATGTTGCAATGGAAGCATTCCCAACAAGGCTAGAGCTTATCACTTATACACTGATTCTCAGCCTGTGGAGTGCACCTGCACTATACAGTATACTTGAGCAGAAAGCTATTCCAACTAATCTGGTAATGGTATGCCTTCTGATCACAAAATATCAGTTGTTAACTGTTAAGCTCTATTTTTTCAGATTTTTAGGGCTACTGTTATACAGGTATGGGATCTGTTTCCTGAAACCCATTATCCAGAAGGCTCTGAATTGCAGAAAGGCCGTCTCCCATAGACCTAAATAATCCACATTTTTAAAGATTATTTCCCTTTTCTCATAAAATAGTGCCTTGTACATGACCCAAACTAAGATAGAATTAATCCTTATTGGAGGCAAAACCAGCCTATTGGGTTTGTATAATGTTTACATGATTTTCTAGTAGACTTAAGGTATGAAGATGCAAATTACGGAAAGATCCTTTATCCATAAAAGCCTAGGTCCTAAGCATTCTGGATAACAGGTCCCAAGCATTCTGGATAACAGGTCCCATATCTGCAGTTTATTTAAATAGGAAAAGAAAGTCTGCATAGTTGATATATCATTTGTCCTACTCACCAATACTAATCACTAAACTAGTGTTGCAAGTCCAAGAGCGCTAAGGGGTGTAGAGGCACCTCCATCACGTGTCCTAGGGTAAGCTGTGTTTGCTCCTCACAGCATATTGATGAGTTCAGCATCAGGCAGTATAGACAGGGCTTGATGCAGGCTGTGTCGTCTACATGTGTCCCCAATGCCCACCCCTCACCAATACAGCATGACAAATACACTATATACTTTGACTAATGATCCTAGATGAATGAAAACTTTCACAGATTTAGGGATGGTTGTTATTCCAAGTTACCAACACATGGAAGGAAGGTAAGAATCATAAGTTAAATGTCCCCACTACCAGTATCACTCATTAGACCAACTCCAATGCACATACAAACACTAGCAATTTGCCACTAATAATTTGCCACTAATAATGAACATTTATTATATAAATGTAAACATACCATTCTTCTTGTAGTAGAGCTAGCACTAGGCAAAACCCAAATAATAAAAAAAATTAATAAAACGAATATAGCTTATTTCCACTTAAATCACTGTGTAAAGAATGGCAATCTATCTTTTAATATGTAGCTACCTTAACTTCCCAAATAGCCCTCCAAACACATTGCAAAACTGTGTCTGTAAATTCCTCATTTACAGAAGTTGCTAAAGAATTCCTGCTGGCAAATAGACCAGTTAGTTTAAATGTCTAAATACTATTCCCACACCTTAAGGCCATTTTTCAGCTCTTTCATAAATCTAATATGACACTATTATGGGTTCAGGTCTACTGGCACAGCTGTGTTGCAAACTCTGTTAATATACATTTTGACTATAAACTTCAAGCAGATCAGTAAATATACAGCCTTATAAATATACAGCCTTAAAAGAACATCTTTTCCCCAATACAAAATGCATCTTTGGTTCCTTTAACTTCTGCAAAATCAATGACCACCTTATAAAGGGAATCTGCTTTTACTCTATTCTTTGCATCATTTAGGGGATTATTTACTAAAATCTGAAAGTTTCTCATTTTCTTAAAACCACTTCAACCAAACTGCCATGCACTTTTTTTACCATGTATTGTATATCAATAAATTTACTTGAAAAAATTTGCTGTGGGAAAAGACTCAATTACAACGTGAAAAAAATCCGAATTGTGCAATTTTTTTGGATTTGACGCCAGGAAACTCCAATTTTTTCAGGTTGGATGTCTGAAAACCACAAATTATTTGGATTATCGTACGAAACCCAGGGCAGATCATGATATCTTCCAATTGTAAACGGGACATGTGCCATTGACCTCTACATGACCGTGTCAGGTTGGAGATAGAGTACTTTTTTATTCTGACTTTTAGCAGCCACGGGGTTTAATAAATCACAGAGTTTAGTAAATAACCCCCTTAATGAACTGTCAATTATGAGAGATTAATTTATTAAAAGATACAGTCAGTTACTCATGACTGGAATTCTAGTCAGGCAATTCCAGTGGCAACAGTGTAAGTTCACTGGCTAGTCCAGAGGTAGTAGTGGCTGCACTCATCAAGACTTCCCATGTTCAACACTTCACACTTCCACTTCTGTGACAAACTTGTATATAATCATATCACTTAATTGAAGAAACCATACTATCACATTGCACAGGATTTGGCCCATGTGTGTCATCCCAAGAAAGAAGACTGCTAATTCTTGTGCATTTATCACAGAGCTTTAAGGGTAAGGTCACACTGGGAGATTCGGGGAGATTCAACCGCCCGGCAACTAATCGCCTCTTCTTTGGGGCGACTAATCTCCCCAAACTGTTTCCCCCTGTCTTCCGCCTGCTAGAATGAAAATGTCTCATGAGGAAACTTTGGTCATTTCGGAAAACGAAGCGCCGCGAGTGCCATGCCGCAAGCAATTTTTCATTCTAGCAGGCTGAAGACAAGGGGAAGCTGTTCTGGAGATTAGTCGCCCCAAAGTAGAGACGATTAGTCGCTGGGTGACTAAATCTCCCGAATCTCCCAGTGTGACCTTACCCTAATACTGTAGAAGATCAGAATCACAATATCCATGCCAACAACTTCTATTTGATTCAATCAGTGTTTCTAGATAGCAGCTTTCCCCAATCAATTTATAATCCTTGCACAATTAATTACCACCAAAACTTTTGTTATAAATTGCAAGTTTTCAGAATATTTCAGTTGGTCAAACATTAGTTAATTTTTTTTAACAAAATAACCAATGACTTATTAATACAATGCCACCACAATACAAAACAGGCTGGTATTTTTATTAACCCTGCTTCCAAGTGCTGTCTCCCTTGGGAGTTGCTGGAACTTGTTAGAAAATCACAACAGCAGTCCTACCATCAGACTATGCAAAGGTCATAAGGATCACTTAACCCATTCTGATGCAGTAAAATGTAAATGTAACATCTAGCAATCAAAAATATTCTTCCTCTACATTGCAGTTTTACACAACATATTATAATATAGAAGTATTATGCAATACTATAAACAATGACAGTGTCTTTTGAGCTAACAATCAAGTTGTGCCGTGTATTGCACAGTGTGGAGTTAACTTGCCAGGACAACAGGTAGCTGACATGAACAATCATTTTCAAATATTTTTTTGAAATATATGTTCACATGGAGATTAAAAGAGTATATAGCCCATATTGCTTTCATGTGAAAACAACAGCAATAGCATTTGAAGTTAATATACTGTAAAATTCCTCCCTAAATTTTTTTAATGATTACATTTCCTTGTGATTACACATTTAACATACGTTCTTACAAATATTGTTTAAAGGGTTTAACTTAATATTTAATACATTCCACATGCTGTAGGTCAATGTCGGTGCCACTTTGAGTATTGAGAGCCCGTCAGAAGGCAGATATTATTTATTCTTATATACTTTTTTACAGATTTATAATGAATTGCTGACATTCATGGTAATAATTTATGCTTCTTACAGGTGTCACCATTTTGTGTTAAACCTCAAATATAACTGAATGACCTACTCTATACTTATAGCAGTGCAGAGAAAACATAGGGTTTGTTATATGGAAAGAAACACATTCCTTGTGTGCATTTGTAGTCCTTAATAAAACTACTGAAAACCATAGGGGAACAAGACTGCAAAGTTGCCCATTAAACTGTCTACACTTTCCTGTTAAAAGAAGGTCTCTCATGGGCATTAGTAAACTGACCCTTATGGGTCAAGATCCAGGAAGGAAGACGTTTCTAAGGTAACCACAAGACCTTCTACCAAAGCAATAAAGGAAAATACTAAAGCAGTGAAACTGACAAAAAGCAGTTCAATGAATGACACATGCACAAAATGTATACACACTAAAGCTATTACTATGCTAAGAATTACTTATTTTGATATACTGTATCTTGTACATACTTTATATTTTACCTTATAATATGCATTTTTTCTATGTACCATGGCATAATTATAATAATGTAAAAACATGCAGGGTCGGACTGTGCTGGCGGGAATTGGAGAACAGGAGGGGGCCCTTGAGTGATTCCAGGAGGGACCTTCGTTTGCAGTCTTGGTGGGCCACTCTGACCCTGAAAACATGATATATGTTTTTGTTGCTACTTCATTTTGTTTAGAATATCTAAGTCACAGAATGTATAGATCCTTTTCTTGAATGATTATATATGTTGGGTGTAACAAATATATGCCCATCACCTTGTTTGGACATGTTTCAGCACCTGCAGTATAGCATTTACACTTCTGTAAGTTGTTAATATAAACTAAACTGCTCACTTGAATTTCTGCTTGAAGCAGAGCAGTAATTTATTGATAATATAGTTTTAAATATATTTACTAAGGCTGGCTATAAACTTAACCCAAAAAGGCATTGTGTAGCACGTTCTGCAATTTTTTTGGCATTCATTACTTAATTTACATTTGTCTGATGTCTGAGAAGATGGAAGAGAACCTCTACCCATTTCCCCATATACCTTTTTTCTACTTAGGTGTAGTGGATGTGGGCACATACAACAAGGAAGGTTATATGGTCTACACAGACTTGAAGTCCCACTATAGAAAGCATAGAGAATTCCAGATCCCATTATCTCAAAGTGCAATAAGTTAAGGGAGCAGTTGCATTAAAATGTCAGCCTAATGGATGTTGGGAAATGTTTCACCAGAGTATTATGGTTTACTTTCAATCTGTGGGATCATGTACATTTGTATAAAAATTAATACTTTGATATTTGTTCAGAGAGTCTTTATGCCCCTTTTCTACATAACCCCAACTGAATGAGATAATGTCAAAAAGTAGAGGGGATATATTTTTTCCCAATTCTCTTCCAGTTACAAGCCAGCCATGGGATCTTTACAAAATTCTGCAAAATCACTGGTATCTGTAAGGTAAATCACTATAGCTAAAACAATGGTTTTGATTAAGCACCTGTTTTAGTAGCTTTTGCACAGCTATTGTACAAATATCATTACTTATAATGTGAAGAGACATCAAAGATTTGATATTTGGTATTTTTGATACCTTCTTATCTCTATCAAAGTGTTCCTCATACAGATGAAGATTTTTCTGTGATATAGAAATTTTTTCAAATGTTTTGCAATTGTATCCATGCCTAAATCAAGTCTATAACTCACTAGTTATCTCATCAAGTCTATAATCCACTAGTGAAAAACAGCATTATCTTATGGAAGTATTCTATAAATAGATTTACTAGAGAATTCTCAATTTGGTAAGTAAATTAATTCAACAGAAGCCTATGGAACACTGTATACGAAACAGTTTTATTTTAATGATATTTCTCAGTAACAAAGTCAACCGTCATTCTTGCAACCTAGTGCACAGGCTCAAAATGTCACAGATTTGAGGGGCTCATTAACATGATAAGTGGAGCTCTTCTGAAATGTAGCAAAACTTCCCCCAGACACTAATTCTGGAATCTAGTATTACATATACAAAATGCTATGTGCATATCCTTTCTACTGCATTCATGATTCATAAAATAAAAATCAGGAACTGTTTATAACTCAATGGAATTGCTAAAATGAAAGTAGCACTCATTGTCCCATGGGAGATAAAGACTGCACTGTCTTTTTTGTATGATCGGTACTAATTAGTTATATCCTTTAACTACTGCAATGTGCTACTTGCTGATTCATCAACCTATTTAACCACATGGTTTTGTTACATTGAGCCACTTTTATCCCCTCATTAATGTATTCACACTTGTCCATTGACCAAAAAAAAATCTGTTTTTGAAGAATGAATGGATGGTGGATGGTTGACTCAGTGATGACCCATGTTAGATGAAGAAATTTAAATTGCTGCCACTTAAACAGCTTTGAGGCTACACTCACCAAACTTCATTCACGTAGTCATGGGGCCAACCTAAACTAAAAGGGGATATTGGTTGGATGTCCGAAAGTGGGAGGAGCCATCAACAGCATTAACTTTGAAAGGGGAAATTTAAATCGCTGCCACTTTTACAGCTTTGAGGCTTCACTCACCAAACTTGAATCACATAGTCATAGGGTCAACCCGAATGAAAAGGCGATATTGGTTGGACTCCAAAAAGTGGGAGGAGCCAACAACAGCGCTAACTTTGAATTGAGAAATTTAAACTGCTGCCATTCTCACATGTTTGATGCCAGTGTCCCCAAACTTTTCGCAGTTGGTCACTGGGGGGACTACGGTTTAAAGTCACAAAAAGTGGGCGAGCCAACAAGAGCCAATTAGAGTTCACATGTTTTATCAAATCAACATGAAGTTTTTTCTCAAACTTCTCTTTCAAGTTATTTTCTGTTATTTATAAAGCCCCAACATATTTACTCAGAGCTTCCCAAAGGATATTAATTATTAAAATCAGTCCCTTCCCCAGAGGATTTTATAATCTAAGGTCAAATATATCGGAACTGAAACAATTTATTTTATCATTTATTTATAATATTGATTCATAATATAAAAGATAGGTAAATAACAGTAAACAAATGGAGTATATTTGTTGTTATGCCATTTCTATTCCTGCCATGAAGTTAAAATGTCTACCAGAACTGTTTTTTATAAATGATGTATGGTTATAGGACATATTTTATCTGGAATGCTCAGAACATGTAGTTTTCCAGATAAGGCATCTTTTGTATCATCATGCCTTAGGTCTGCTAAAAATAATTTTTTTAAATAAACCCAATAGGATTGTTTTTGTCACCAATATGGATTCATGCAGCTAGTTACTATCAAGTACAAGGTATGGTTTAATTATTATAGAGAAAAGGGAACATATTATTGAAAATTAGAATTGTTTGCTCATGAAGAGTCTATGGGAGATGACATTCAAATAATTCAGAGCTTTCTGGATAATGGGTTTCCGGGTGACAGATCCTATACCTGTATAAGGAACCTCCTGCACAATCACCTACTGTTAATCAGTAACCTAACTTATTGTTTCCAGTTCCGGGCGCAGGATTCACACCAGGGCACCTCCATTCGGGCACCTCCATTCAGGAGCGCGTGGAGCAGGCCCTGGTGCTATAGGAATTTCACTTCTAAATTACATTTTGATGTTAAAAAAAACACACATGTATAAGGTTTAACCTTTTAAAGCTTCAGTTATACCATGTGAAATTGTCTACTGCAGTCAGCTGCAGTTAATATTGATCTACAATGTAGTTGCTGGGGGTCAGTGACTTTGGCAAACCATTAATGAGATTTATTATGAGGCTATAATCATTTATTCCTCATTTTCCTCTCCAATTCTTTAAAATGTTTTCTAGTAGTTTTACTTTTTATTCATAAAAAATACTTCTTCTTAATTTTTTTTCTCTTTCTCTAAATATCTATCCATCTATATAAAGGGTCCTGCAAAGCATGGCAGTTTGTGAAAAAACCAAAAACATGTAATGCTTCATAATATCACCACTTGTCAAGCAAAAGAGGACAGCTACTTTACACACACCACATAAACTCTCAAACAGTGTGCCCTGATTGTCTGGTTGAACTGGTAAATGCAAAGGTGCTTCTGGTAAATAGTGGCCAGGCAGTGTACAAGTATTTTCAGGTCCAAAGACCTGTGATGTACAAAAATGCTATATATATATATATATATATATATATATATATATATATATATATATATATATATATATATATATATAGATACAGTATATATGCACAGTATATACACAGGTTGCCAGCCCTATATATACAATATATTTAAAGCAGAAAAGCTAAACGAAAATGGGAAAAAAAATGAATTGCAGATTGCAGACAGTAATGAGCACATTTACTATGGGTCGAATATCGAGGGTTAATTAACCCTCGATATTCGACCATAGAGGTTAAATCCTTCTACTTCGAATATCGAAGTTGAAGGATTTACCGCATTGGATATTAATCCATCGATCGAACGATTTTCCTTCGATCAGAAATTACTTAGAAAGCCTATGGGGAAGGTCCCCATAGGCTTACATTGGTGCTCGGTAGGTTTTAGGTGGCGGAGTAGGTGGCCAAAGTTTTTTTTAAAGAGACAGTACTGCGACTATCGAATGGTCGAATAGTCGACCGATTTTTACTTCGAATCGTTCGATTCGAAGGTCAAAGTTGCCAATTCGATGGTTGAAGTAGCCAAAAAAATACATTGAAATTCGAAGTATTTTTCATTCTAATCCTTCACTCGAGCTAAGTAAATGTGCCCCGTATTGTAGAATAATAATCAGCATTATAATGAATATTTTAAAATGTTTTGTAGCCCCATATGTATGTCCCATATATAGGTACGGAAGCAGTGCTCACATGTCTTTTTTAGACATCTTAGACTAAAGTGTTGATTTAACTGTAGGTATTTGTGCATTTTTGTATCTTAGTAGTTCATTTGGTATGTCTGTGTTTTCAATGTATTTTCTGAGCTTTACAGAAACTGCATAACTGTCTGTGTTGTGAAAGCTTGTGTGTTTCTTCCTTATCAATCAGCTCGGCTGTCAGTGTAGCATTAATGCGTTGACGTGATAGAATTTCTCATATCTAACAGCATCTATAATGAAACTTTATGAGCAAAATTCATGTGCCTTGAATGAAAAGTTTGGTATACTTTTCAGTTGAGTAATTTTCTGCTGGAACCTTCATTTTCTTCTCGGACCTTCTGTTTAATTTCAAGAACACATTTTCCTTAAGTGCCAGTATTGAGTAATATGAGTCATATTTCTTCCCTTTTTATGGCATCAGAATTGCTGATCTATATACAACCACAGGTCTAGCCATGAGTACCAGATGTTTTGGTGCAGTGTATAATTCAGGTGTATATATATATATATATATTAGAATATGCAGTTGGCCATGTTATGGTCATTTAGTTCCAAAGCATGTGTGCTCCATGCATCAAAACAAACACAATTACACATGCTTTTTCACAAATAGGGTGAGATGGGGGTGGTGTTATTTCCAGCCCTCATCATCAAAGTGGTTGTTCACCTTTGAGTTAACATTTAACATATTTTTTGTGTAAAAAAAAAACTGGATAATACACCACACATCTCCACGGCTTTGCAGTGTAAAAATGGCATACATTTTTAATGCTTTTTTTTCCTTAGAAATTCTTTGGGCACAGATTGACTCTGCCTAATGTTGCAGCCTACTGAGGGATACCTGAAATTACCACTATGTTCTAGGGTGCATTAGCCAGTAGGCAAATCTGCGGCTGATCCAACAGAGGGGGTGGGATGGACACACTGTGGCTAAGCACAGATATGGCAAGTGCAAGAACTGCGTTCAGAGGCAAAGTGCATTTATTGAATGGCAGCAAAAAATGCAGCAACTTGTGTCCATATTAGCTAAACCACACTTGCAGCTGCAATCATAAATTAACTCTACTACCATTTCAACAAAAGACACTTTTGCTCCAGGGAGATGTGAGAAGCATGTTTCTTACAATAGGAGATCCTATCTTAGTTCCCTAAGTTAAAAATTTGACCTTCAGACATAACTAGTAGGTTGTATAGGTAGGGTTAGATGTCTGGTCTTTAGGCATCTTACTAGTGTTGTTGCATAAATTAGACAAAAATCTTGTCTATTTTCTGTCTTTTTTTATATCATTTTCAGATGTATTTAATAGAAAGACAATGTGTTATCATTCTATCTGCATAAATATACCTGCACTGCATATTGGTACTAGCCTAGGGCCATACATTCCAAAGCAAAAGTTTTTATTGTTAAAGCAGATGTTTGCATTTTTAAGATATTTGAAACAGCAGATAATGGCTATAAAGATACCTGTATAGCTAGCATGAAGCATATTTTGTTAAAAAAATAGACAAAACTATTACAAAAGAAACAAAATGTGTCTACCTTTTTCAAAAGACTGTTTTGACAGGAAAGGAAGTTTATTCCTGATTTCAGGTGTTAATCTTTCAAGTGAATGCTGACAATTCACACGTATTCAAGCATACACACTTAAGACAATCTATTTAATAAACTGCAAAAATTAAACAGCTTGGAGGGTAAAAATAAGGAGAGGCTCCAATGAAAGAATATTGTATGGGCCAGTCTCAGCTCTTTAATTACAAAAATTGTGTTAGAATATGTTGGATTTCAACGACCTGCCTGTCTGCAACTGTTCTCAGTACCGGACCTTAGAGTGCCCAGATACTTGTACATAATATTGAATACAATTAACTTTTCCATTGGTCACCATATTGCAGAAATAAGCCAAACCACCACAGTCCACAGTGTATTAAACAAAGACGTTAATTGTGTTAGCCCGTGGTTTCAGTCTCTTAGAGGCAGATTTATCAAAGGTCAAGGTGAATTTTCGAATTGAAAAAAATTGGAATTTCAAGCTATTTTTGTGTACTTCAACTAGGGAATAGTCCAAAAATCGATTCAAATTTGCAAAGAATTAGAAAATTAGAATATCGAAATTTATCATGTACTGTCTCTTTTAAAATTCGGCTTCGACCATTTGCCATCTAAAACCTGCCAAATTGCTGTTTTAGCTTATGGGGGACCTCCTAGAATCTATTTGGAGTCAATTGGTGGACTTTTTTTGGGGAAAAACTAATTTGATCGAATGCACTATTAATTTGATTCGAACGATTCGAATTTGACCAAATATGGACCTATTCGACCCACAAAAATCAAATTAATTTCAGTTGGTCTTTTTGAATTCGAATTTCAAAGTTTTTTCAATTCTAAATTGACCCATATTAAATCTGCCCCCTAATGTGCCCCAAATGTGCAATACCTATAAGTGCATTGAATTCAGTGTTAAGTATATATATATATATATATATATATATATATATATATATATATATATATATAATCAAAATTTAGAATAAAGCATTCCTGGGCCAGCACTTCCCTTAGTAAAACAAGTGTCTTTTTATTTCATTTTACACACATCACAGTGCTCCAACGTGATGTGTGTAAAATGAAATAAAAAGACACTTGTTTTACTAAGGGAAGTGCTGGCCCAAGAATGCTTTATTCCAAATTTTGATTATATGATTGAGAATTGGCCGTGCACCCCTGAGATTGCTTGATTGGAGTGTGGATACTGAAGATATATTACTATATATATATATATATATATATATATATATATATATATATATATATATATATATATATATATATATATATATATATATATATATATATATTTATTTATATATATAGATAGATAGATAGATAGATAGACACACACACACACACACACACACACACACACATATATATATATATATATATATATATATATATATATATATATATACAGTATACAATGTTTATACTGTATAGGTATATATAAATATTTTACTGGCAGGACTGCAACTTTGGAATCCTGTGAAGCATAAGACAATATGGAAAATCCTTGGGTGTGCCTCAAGTAGTTTGGTTTTCTATTACAGGAAACCTATAATCGGAAATTAAATGCATGTTGAAATTATCCAAATGGTATGTATTTGTGTAGTAGAGAAATTAGACTGGAAATTCCACTGGAAGAGGGATGTGCATCCAAAAACATCCTATTTGATCAAGGTATATTAAATATAGTTATATTAACTATTAGTTTAATGACTTTAAAATGCCTAGGTTTGTATCAGAAATCATACACCCCACTGTAATGTAAATGTATTGTGATGTGTGTAAAATGAAATAAAAAGACACTTGTTTTACTAAGGGAAGTGCTGGCCCAAGAATGCTTTATTCCAAATTTTGATTATATGATTGAGAATTGGCCGTGCACCCCTGAGATTGCTTGATTGGAGTGTGGATACTGAAGATATATATATATATATATATATATATATATATATATATATATATATATATATATATATATATATATATATATATATATATATATATATATATTTATTTATATATATAGATAGATACACACACACACACACACACACACACACACACACATATATATATATATATATATATATATATATATATATATATATATATATATATATATATATATACAGTATACAATGTTTATACTGTATAGGTATATATAAATATTTTACTGGCAGGACTGCAACTTTGGAATCGTGTGAAGCATAAGACAATATGGAAAATCCTTGGGTGTGCCTCAAGTAGTTTGGTTTCCTATTACAGGAAACCGATAATCGGAAATTAAATGCATGTTGAAATTATCCAAATGGTATGTATTTGTGTAGTAGAGAAATTAGACTGGAAATTCCACTGGAAGAGGGATGTGCATCCAAAAACATCCTATTTGATCAAGGTATATTAAATATAGTTATATTAACTATTAGTTTAATGACTTTAAAATGCCTAGGTTTGTATCAGAAATCATACACCCCACTGTAATGTAAATGTATTTATTTGGAATTGGAAATATTATGATTCTTTATATGAGGGCTGAGCTTTAATTGCATCCAAATTTAGCAGTTAGCAAGCACAAGTATTATTCACTGCACACCACCAGGCCTGGATTTGTGAAGGAACCTCCGATGCATGCTGCCCAACCACTCCCACATTGGTTCAAAAACACTGGGGATGCGCAGGAGATAAAATGTTTTTCTAAATTTCTTGTGCGCCAATTCCCATTGCTCCGGTCTATGATGAAAATTTAATCTGAAAAAAGGAGGGGATGGGGGCGGCGAACGACAGTGCAAAGTTCACTCGATCCTATACTCTAATATGCATAATAGCTAAATGGAATATTTATATATATAAATAAAAAAAACAAGAACTTTAATAAATCCTTGTTTGCACAGCATCCTGTATGTTTTAATATACCCTGTATTTTCAATGTTTATGACATATGAAAACATATGAAATCTATTTCTTGCACGCTTTCTTGTTGGCAATTTAGGATTAATATATATATATATATATATATACATATATATATATATTATATATAGATTTCTCACTTAATTCATCCATTTAAAGTAATTCAACCTGCCCCTGTTTTGTGCAAGTAGAAGGACAAGTCTAATTCTGTATGGTTCTTCAGAGATTCTCTAGTTACGTACTTTTTTATTAATGACTGTAATGATATGAACTAAACTTGTGCACATAACTACAGTCCCTTTTTCTTATAAATATGAAGCAGAGATGCAATTCTATACAGGTATGGGACCTGTCATCCAGAATGCTTGGGGTTTGGGGTTTTATGTATAGGCATTTTAATGTCATTGAACCAATAGCCTGTAGCTATAGGCATATTGTTCCCCCAACTGTTTGGTTTCCTCCTACAGGAAACATACAAACACACCAGTAGGTTAAATGACTTCTGATGCAATTGACCATAATGTGTATGTTTCTGTGGTATACAAATTAGATTGCAAATTCCACTTTGGCAGGGATGTGCATTCAAAGAGAAACTTTATGTCAGAATAAATAAAGATATTGGAGTAAACGAAAGCTTTTCGTTCCCCTTTGATCAAGTTTTTTTCTGCCAAAAGTTAGGAAATTCAAATACAAGCTCTATCTGAGCCTAGTCATCCATGCCAAGCATATTTTAGGGAGATTCCTAATTTGAAAAAAAATGTACATTGACTGCATTTATATATAAATATCTTAGGCCCACCTTTATGTAAACATGTCACTCAACTAAAGTGTTTTTGCTTTGAAACCATAGCAGAGCAAATAATCTTTCTTGAACTGGTAATATTTGGTTACTGTCCATAGTTTGACATGATCCATGTTTCCAGTCTCCTATGGGACCTGCAGTATTTGTAGCTCAGAATTCATAATGAGCATATCCGCTATCCACTGGAAATGTTGACTATTCACCCAAAGTAAAGTAGGCACATCAAAGGGATTGGATATTCACTATTTGATTTTATTTTTTAAGTAAATGTATTGTTTTCTGTTTCATAATTTGGGCACCTAACCTGGTAATGTTTACTCATACTGTTAACTATTCATTCAAGAGCTTCTCTGCAGTGATTATTCTAATAAATGATAATGGTTTAAAACCACCAACTTGCAACACACCAAGTTTGTGAAACTGAGGCACATAATATATATATATATATATATATATATATATATATATATATATATATATATATATATATATATATATTTTTTTTTTTTTTATTTATTTATTTCAAAAACAACCAGCAATACATATGGCAAGCATAGCCAACCTAACACAAAAGCCATGAATATCCTTAAATGGCTCTTAAGTTATAAACAAAGCTTAGTGATATCATTTATTAGCACATCACTCACTTAACGTATTTATTATAATAAATAAAGTACCCCTTGTTGGAGAATATGAGGATTTTAGAAGTAACCTCAGAGTTCCATGACCTGTATAAAAGCACTTATAATATCCTATTTTACAATAGGGGCTACTTTATTCACTATATATTTATATACAGGGTAAATGTCCTTAAAAGAAGAGGATTCATCCAGGAGTGTGGATAACATAGGAGAACCACATCAAAGATGTGATCCTTTGTATTTTATTGTGTTGTTATTCCCTTTTCTTCTTTATTGTGCCTTTCATATTGTTTTGTTTACATGGTGGTGGGTCTCACTCCAATGAGGTCATGATGACATCTTTAATTGGCTTTTTCCTCGTTTTAGGCTTTATTGGGAAAGTTAAACTACATTTAAATCTTGCAAATGACTGGGAATACAGCCAAAATGTTCAACTGTACAAGAATTATTTAAAGCAGTGTGCTATATTAAAGTTGTATTCATTTATTTATTTATACAGCACCACCAATTCATGCAGTGCTTTATAAGCCATAAACACAAACAGGGCTACAGCCCTGTTCTAAATTAAACAGTGACAATAAGGGCCACATTTACTTAGCTCGAGTGAAGGAATAGAATAAAAAATACTTCGAATTTCGAAGTATTTTTTTGGCTACTTCGACCATCGAATTGGCTTTTTCGACCTTCGACTACGACTTTGAATCAAACGTTTCGAACTAAAAATCGTTCGACTATTCGACCATTCTATAGTCAAAGTACTGTCTCTTTAAAAAAAACTTTGACCCCCTACTTCGCCACCTAAAACCTACTGAACCTCAATGTTAGCCTATGGGGAAGGTCCCCATAGGCTTTCTACCCATTTTCTGATCGAAGGAAAATCTTTCGATCGATGGATTAAAATCCTTCGAATCGTTCCATTCGAAGGATTTAATCATTTGATCAAATGATTATTCCTTCGATCATTCGATCGAACGAATATCGCTAAATCCTTCGACTTCGATATTTGAAGTCGAAGGATTTAACTTCGACAGTCGAATATCAAGGGTTAATTAACCCTCGATATTCGACCCATGTTAAATGTACCCCTAAATGTCTAAGTGTTTGAACTTTTAATACACATTTGGAATGAGCCCCCCCTGCTAACAATCAATGATGAAGAGAGGGGAGGGATTAGGGAGGGATCAAGTGCATATGTCAGGGGTGTGTTATTCCAGAGGTAAATTGCTGAAATGCTTCCTCTAGAAAGTGATTCTTTGATTTAGAAGGAGTTAACGTAAGAACTTGTTTGATGCAAGATGGATACATTCTAGAGACATTGAAGATTACTATTTCTGCTAGATCCAGGCACTGTTATGCATTTGTGATATTACTCATATATTATTTAATGTTGAATCTGCCTTTTCTGAAAGATTTCTTTTCAACTAGCCATCTCTTAGCATAAAAATGTTTATGATATACTAACATAAAACGGTCTTTAGGAGTTTGTCATTGGTACATATTCGTGCTTTTAAGTGCCAGATTTACTAAGGTTTGAATGGTAAATTTGAATTATCAAATTTTTTTTTGTTGGTCAAAACACATCATTTCGCATTTAAAACCACCAATTCAAATTCAAATTGGAGATGTGTCACACCTCGGCCATGGAAATAGTTCTAATTCGATACTTCGCCACCTAAAACCTGCTTAGTTCATGTAGAAGTCAATGGCAGAAGTCCATTAAACCATTTGAAGATAAGTTAATAGCCTTCCTGACATTGAAGTTTTATTTTCCGAGGAAAGCTTGATTCGAATTTGATTTGAATTTTTGGGTCGTTCCTATTCGATCGACTGTTAGACATTCGAGTTTTTAAAAAAAAACAAAAAAACAACCATTCGAGTTGTGAGTACATTAGAATTTATTTGAGTTAATAAAAAATTCACATAAACTTAGAAATTTGACCTTTGATAAATAACCCCCTCAATATTTTTGTTGTTAACTCTACATATTTTTACTAAATTACAATAAAAAATCATACACAGTACAGAGCACAGCTCATAGGGCACAAGGGAGTATTGTACTTATCACCAGCCATAGGCAGATATTACGTACAGGACTCCCTATAGTTTTATGTCCTATGGAGTGCAAAGCGATTGTATTTACATAAAACATTAATGAATGAGCAAGAAATTGCCTTGCTTTAAAATATGGCCCGACTGTGATAAATGACAAGGTAGCCAAGGTACCAAGCTGCTCAAAAAAATAAGGATATTTTAAGTACTTCTAGGATAGGTGTGATGCATCTGTTTTAGAACTTGATTTAAAGCACTAACATACAAGACTATTATGTCCATTAATCAGTCTCAGTAGAATATGCCAGTAATAACTCCTCTGCACAACTTGGTATTTTAATAGACTTAAAATGAATTCTCTTTCTCCAATCTGGCCCCGAACTAATGAGTCTTTCTATTTGTGCCACCACCTCATAAATATAAAACAAGTAATCAATAGGCATAAGATGTTACCACAAGAAAGGTATCATGTTTCCCTTTCCTTACAAATCATTGTTCAAAATATCTTTCTTAGGAAAGGAAGCAATACAAGAATGTCTGCTAATGATTATTTTTATGTATTGAGCCCAAGGATCATTTGCTGTGGCATGACCTGTGCCAAAGACCTATAAAAGATTATTCAGCAGTTTTCCTGTCCTCTGTAATTTAACATTAAGATAATATAATCTGCAACAACAACAAAGGCACACACAGCGGAATTACAATTGGGAGTCAGTACATAGTGTTCCCTTTTGAGATATAGCTTGCTGCCAGAGACTGGTTACCCAGAACTCTAAAGAAAGTGATCAGTGCTTCATGCAAACTAGAGTGAATTTACGTGAACAATGCAAATATATTTTAACAAAACAAAATAGTAGATTAGGCCTTTCCTGAAAAATCATTCTTTGAAAATACATTTGTGATTTTTAACCCAAACATCTTAGCCATCATGTGAAGAAAGTAATATTATGAGTGTCATACAGCTGATTATTTCATATAATACTAATGGTATCTTATATTATATGGGACACATAATAACATAATACGTTCAAGTGATCAGACTGAGATGTTTAGTCCATGGGACAGAAATTCAAAGTCCATGGGAATAATTTAGGAAGGCACAAGCTTTCAGATACTAAAACTATGTGACAGTTCCTAAAATTGTGTTTGGTTTCTTCCTTCGCATACCTTGGCTTTCTGCTGAGCGGGTATAACACCTGCCAAGCTTTTTATTTTTTGATTGTGGAAAAAAAATCAGCTCAACCGGAATCCAAGGTATTTGAAGGAAGAGTTTAGGAATTGTTGCGTGGTTTTAGTACTGGAATGCTCAAGCCTGAAGGCCCAAGCATTCTTAAATGTCAAAAAATAGAAATATATTGTTTGTTGACTCCAGTAGCAATGTGTGTATGTTTTACATTTTCTGACTACATTCAGAATATATGATATATCTAACAAACCAAAATTAGTAATGAAGCATAATGGTGAATGACACAGTTATTAGGCTTTTTCCTTATATCAATTGGTGGCTTGAACTAAAACCCTATGAAAAATCCCCTAAAAATGTTAGTTACTGAGAAAATGTATTGGTGGAGTTGCTCCAGTATTCAGTTGACTCTTCAATTATGATAGACCAAACAATACACATTAACGACTGCTGACATATTAAGGGGGTTATTTAATAAACCTCAAATTTATCTGGTTGGACTTTCCCTGACAAAAGCTCCTGTGAGGAACTGAAACGTAGATCTAATAAACCTCCACTTTTTTTTAATCACATTTAGTTGTCTGTGGTGTGCCGTCAACCTATATATATATAGTTGGTGCTGGTGTTTTATTTATTTATTTGTGGTCTCTTCAAATGCCAATGAGTAGGAAGATGAAAGGAGTCATAACTGGCAAGTTAAGAAGTTTTCTCTTCTTACCCATAACATTGAGTTTACACAATCATCTTGTTCATTCTGGACAGCAATTTATATAAAAATAAAACATTTTTGCAGCAAAAATTTTTATTGGAAGTTCTACTTCATTCTAACTGGTAATTGTAATATTCCCATGAAAGTAACATTCTAGCTTAGTTGAATTACTTTCTATGTACATAAGATGAATTTTCTCCCTCCAAAGCACATTTTTTATTAAAGCAGGGAAGACATGAAACAGCTATAAAATTCAACCCTTGTTTAGACTTAAAATAAATTAGCAACCAAACCAGACTTGCTCAGACTAAGTAAAACGATTCCGGTTTGTGGTTCAAAGCCCTTCTTTCAACCTTTTCCTTCAGAGAGAGGCCTGGAGAGAAATTCTTGTTCTGTAACGTCCCAACTATGATCACTAAATAAATACACAAGGCTGCAATGAGTTATTTGCATTTTGCATTTCTTAAATTAATTATTGGCACTTTAAGGCTGTGCTATGCAAGCATGTGTTGTGCAGCACCAAGAGGAACAGATCATTTCAGGGAAAACAAAAAAATAGAGGCTGAAGTCTTTTTGTTTTTATAATTCCAACATATTTTTTTAAACAGGAAGTATAAGAATAGATCAAATGTTTCTTGATGAAAGGTAATAGCTTAATGTGTACATCAGTTAAGGAATTTTGTACTACATAACAAGGGATTATTTTCATTAATGCCAACTAATTCAAATTAGATATGTACAATCTGAGGAACAAAACTACAAGGCTCGTGAGAAATGGGCTTAAATCATAATTGCTAAAATAGTAACTGAGCAAGTGAAGAAGGCAGAAATAGGCCAACAAATTTACATGCTACCCAATTATCTATGTTTAACCTGCATAATACATGTTTTTTAGTAAATAAAAGTATTATTTATGTATACTATTCTTATTAAGCAATGCTTTCAAATGTGAACATATCTTGATTATAACATAGATAGATGAAGCATTTCAACATCTATCCAACTAGGAATGCTTGTATTCTCTGGTGAAATAAAAGCTGCACAGATATGGATTCTATTATCTGTAATGCTTAAGGCATTGCTTGGGCATTGCCCAAAACTGTGCACTTTTGCCCTCCCATTTGTCTTGTAGTTTATCAGCCCACATTGATTGCTGAGGCAGGAACTTCCTTTCCACTCTGTATCTTACTATATGGCACTTAATCTCTGTATATTTATACTTATTTACTATTTATTGTAATGGTTGTCCTCCTGGTGTATACTTTTTCTATATTGTAAAAATCATTAATTCAGCAATACAATTGCTCAATATACTCAAATCAGAAAGAAAGTGAATAGTTATAAACACATTATTGTTGTTCATGATACAAAGCAATAAACATCACACCACAGGTGTAATATTTTAAAGTGATATCTCTTTGTCCCCTACACACACTGTGATGACTGATGAGTGGTTCCAGATTAGTTTACTAACACTTCTCCATGATGGTGATTCTAGTACAATATATGTACTGTATTATAGCCCATATATATGATTTGTTTCCAAGTACCTACAAATACACTCAATGGGACTTTACTCTCAGGAATTTATTAAAAAATACACAAGTGTAAATTGTAACTTTGATTCCATATATATGGAACAGAAAGATACGGTCCTCTGCATCTTCAAACGTTGAGCTTCTTGAAATTAGTAGGTGTGTATTAAATTGTAAATATTCTTTAAATCTGGTCATGTTCTACTTAAGATACACTTCTGCCTATTAAATATAGAGGAAGCTGTCACACTTACTATTTTTGTTAGGCTGGGTATCTTTAAAACATGTGTTTTTTTAGTGTTAGATTTTATGACATTCCATCAGGTACAAATGTAAATAGTACAACTAAATTATTATTTGCAGTGTTCTACTTACATTTCTATCCTTAGTACTGTAACTACACTTTAATATTACATATTTCAGACTCCAGGCTATTCGGGTAGGAGCTCAGATGATCAAGCACTGTGTGCTGCAAGTAGCTAGTTTTTAAAGGCTCTAAATTGCTTAAAGGGATACTGTCATGGGAAAACATGTTTTTTTCAAAACGCATCAGTTAATAGTGCTGCTCCAGCAGAATTCTGCACTGAAATCCATTTTTCAAAAGAGCAAACAGATTTTGTTATATTCAGTTTTGAAATCTGACATGGGGGCTAGACATATTGTTAATATCACAGCTGCCTCCAGTCATTTGACTTGTGTTCTGATAAACTTCAATCATTCTTTACTGCTGTACTGCATATCACTCCCTCTCTTAACCCCCCCCCCCCACAGCAGCCTAACAACAGAACAATGGGAAGGTAAAGAGGTAGCAGCTCCCTAACACAAGATAATAGCTGCCTGGAAGATCTAAGAACAGCACCCAATAGTAAAAGCCAAGTCCCAATGAGACACATTCAGTTACATTGAGTAGGAGAAATAACAGCCTGCCAGAAAGTAATTCCATCCTAAAGTACAGGCACAAGTCACATGACTGGGGCAGCTGGGAAATGGACAAAATGTCTAGCCGCATGTCAGATTTCAAAATTGAATATAAAAAAATCTGCACAGTGTGACAGTATCCCTTTTATCACCAGCACATGATGTTAACCAGGTAGTCAGAGGCAGATGTTCAGGGAGTGATATCTGATACATAGAAGTACCAGCCAGTGCTAATGATAAAAGCTCCCAGTGGCTCAGAAGGCAAGCACACAGCCTAACTACCAAGCAGGCCAGTATTTAAATCCCCAAAGAGTCCAGACACTTCACCACAGGCTGACTGTGGCTTTTCTTATACTGCATAGTTCCTCATGAAGTCAACTGAACAAATTATTTGCCTGGAGACAAACCAAACCTAAATTATATACTTAGCATTTATACCTGTATGTTAGATTTGCTAAATTCTTCTTGGTGTACAATTCGATAGATGCTGTGCCTTTGTGTGTGAAGTTTGTTTTTTGGGATTTAAACTGTACCAGATTAGGGGTGTTAATGCTGGGACCCATAGAGTTGACAGGACCTATGTATCTAACAAGTGCTATTAACTATTCATAGTTGCAAGGCAGAGGCTTATGTATCCAAGATATCTTATTTACATATCTATATTATTGACCCATAGGCTAGTGACCACTTCCTGTCACACTTTAATCTAGTGCTTGTTAATGAGTTGTCCTTCCTCTTCTGACTCACTCAGGTGGATGTGTCTATGGAGCATGATGTCAACAATGCCCAGTAAAGAGTTGTGCCCTAGAGGGACAAACCTTGTAGTAAAAGTTAGAGAACAGGGACCTGGTAAATGAGGTTTAGCTAGATACAGTACTAGTTTAGTCAGAAGTATGTTTTAGAAATGTAAGATAGTATGGCTCAGCATGGACAGTTTCCACTGTTAGGGGGTAGCCTTAAAGGGTGTTCTGACAGCTTCTGTAATATATGTTCCTACCGCACACTCGCCTTTCCTCTCACTGCGTTGGTGGTGCTGGTTTCTCCGTTGACCCCGGCCAGGTCCCTTAGCAACAGCAAACAAGAAACGGATCCGCACACACGCTATGATCAGCAGTTGGGGGGACACCCCTCTTTATTATATCACCTCGTGATCAACGTTTCGGGGGGATAAACCTCCCTTCATCACCCACTGTTAGGGGGTAGCCTTAAAGGGTGTTCTGACAGCTTCTCAAGGATATTAGTGCCAAGATAGGGTAACATTAGCTTTGCCCCAGTTATTATCCCCCTCCTCACTAGTACAGTATTTCCCTATGCTTAGATTTTTTTTTACAATAGGCAAGCTTTTGGGAGTTATACTTACCTTTGACCGAGTATTTAGTAAAAAAATTATTATGTATGCTATATGCCTGATAAAAATAGAGCAACAAAAATGTCCCAATTTTCTCCAGTGGAATTGAATAAACACTTGATATAAAGATGTTGTCAAGGATAATAAAGACTAATCTAAGCTCCGAATGATTAACAGAATCACAAGGAGCAGTGGAGAGAGATGATTTGCAGAAGTTCTCTCACTGAGAATCACAATACCCACATGAGCTTAGCCAGATGTATTGCATTGCCCTCTTTATCCAGGTGCTGAAGATCAAAGGGTTTAGATTATCCTTTACAGAGCTTTTGCCTTTCTATAGCTTTGTAATAGCCTTCAGTCTGAAATAATGACAAATTTAACAAAAAACAGAGGAACTACTATTGTATTCTGTTGTCCTTATCACACAATTAACAAATAGTATTTTTATCGAAATATTTTTTTTTGTATTCCTATAAAAATTTGAGATTTATTAAGTGTAAAAACCACAAAAAATGACAGTGGCGTAACTACCGGGGGAGCAGGGGTTGCTATTGGGCCAGGGATTGCACCCCATAGGGCCCCCCGGCAGCTCGCGCACCACTGTGTTTTTAGGTAAATGCGGCTGTAAATGCAGCCATTTCCGGGAGTACGTAGGGGGGCGGGGCCCGGCTGCACGTCCCGCGCCAGGACCCTCCCCCCTCTAGTTATGCTGCTGAAAAATGCTAATACAAAACTGTGCCAATCAAAAGCTTTCACGGTCCTATAAAAGTCACCAGGAGCTGCGCTCATCCTATTGGACCATTGTACATTAATCAGACTTTTTGAGGTCCTCTGATTTTTTTTTCCTAGCAATTGTCCAAAAACTAAAATTTTTGGATGTTTTCATATTTTTTAGCACATCGTTAAGCAATTTTCTACATAGTCTTGCCCAATGTAATACTCGCCAGTGAATGTTTTTTCATTGAGAGCAGCGCTAAACATTTGCAAAAACACCATTTTAATTACATGCCCCCCATAGAGTTTAACCGTGGTTCCAAAAAACCCTAAGAGCACTAAAATTTGACCTTTAATTAATAGGCCAGCACAAGCAAAGTAATATTTTTGTTACATATACCTGTTCTTGTAAACAAAGGAAAAAATATTTTAAACAACTGATTTCATGACTTCTAATAATTAAAACTGACTATATTGAACTCAGTGATGAATTATTAATACAAATCCAAATCAGTTGAGTTTTCATTAAATCACCCAGGATATACATTTAGGGACCCATTCACTAAGCTCGAATGAAGGAATAGAGGAAAATAGAGAAAAAAAAATTCGATTTTCGAATGTTTTTTTTGGCTACTTCGACAATCGAATTGGCTACTTCGACCTTCGACTACGACCATCGACTTCGAATCGAACGGTTCGAACTAAAAATCGTTCGATTATTCGACCATTCGATAATAGAAGTACTGTCTCTTTAAAAATTTCTTCGACCCCCTAGTTCGCCACCTAAAACCTACCGAGGCCAATGTTAGCCTATGGGGAAGGTCCCCATAGGCTTTCCAAGGTTTTTCTGATCGAAGGATAATTCTTTCGAACCATTATTCCTTCGATCATTCAATCGAAGGAATTGCGCAAAATCCTTTGACTTAGATATTCGAAGTCGAAGGATTTTAATTCAGCAGTCGAATATCAAGGGTTAATTAACCCTCGATATTCGACCCTTGATACATCTGCCCCTTAATCTAATATGACCTGAATTGTGGCAAATAGTCAGGGAGGCTTAGTTAAAGGAAAACTATACCCCCCAAACAATGTAGGTCTCTATTAAAAGATACTGAGTAAAACAGCTCATGTGTAAAACCCTGCTTCATGTAAATGAACCATTATCATAATAATATACTTTTTTAGTAGTATGTGCCATTGGGTGATCATAAATAGAAAATTGCCATTTTAAAAAATAAGGGCCGCCCCCTGAGATCGTAAGATTCACTGGGCACACATACAAACCACATGTAAGGTCACATGAGCCAATTAACAGACAGAGTTCTGCCTTTTGCTTCCTCACTACTTCCTGTTACAGTTAGTGTTGTAGTATTTCTGGTCAGGTGATCTCTGAGGCAGCACAGATAGAGTCACGAAATGGTGGTTCAAGGCAAGAGATGTAAAAGGGCAAGATTTATGTAAATATATATTCCAGTTTGGTAAGATTCTTTAATATGTCATTCAATTTGATATAAACTATCTGTTGCTTAAGTATTCATTTTGGGGGTATAGTTTTCCTTTAACTAGATAGCTGTTGAAAATCCTAACCTAATAACAGCAAACCAAATAAATACAAATAATTTTAAAAAAAAAAACAATTAATAAAATGAAGACTAATTCAAAATTATCTTTTAATATCACTATAAAGTTAGCTATCTTTAAGTTAATTTTAAGTTGAACTATTGTTTACATCAGTGCACAAAGGGCAGGGGCGTAACCATAGAGGAAGCAGATCCTGCAGCTACACGGGGGGCTCTGGAGGTATAGGGGCCCCATGAGGTCTTAATTCATACACAATTTAAATAAATATTGGTAAAACTGGTCAACCTGTGCATCTGAAAAATAATCTGCTCTGGGGCCCAGTAATATCTAGTTACACCACTGACAAAATGGTTAGGGTCAGACCACAGAAATAATGTTTCTTTATGATTATTATAGATTATGCTTTGATCCCTCTGGTAAAGATCAGAACTATAGCAGTTTTAAGGTTCCTCACTGATTTTAGCACGTACATGTTACGAGGGTGGTATGCAATAGGTGTAGAAAAGGATTACCCTTCCTAACAGACATGCATGCGAACTGGAAGTGATTTAAACTGTAGTCTAAGTGATCTTTGTCATCATGTGTTATCAATGGGGCTGGGCTGTCAGTCAAGTCTCACTCTCTGCACATTGGGTGGCCTTTTTTCACGTCACATTAGTGCTAAGAAAATACTTCCACTAATTAGTGAAAGGGGATGTGTATTTTTGAAACCGTAGGCTGTTTGTTTATCAACTATCTGTTTATGTGCCTATCGCCAGCACAGACCAAGCAATACATCACGCCGCTTTCCTTAAAAACTCCATGCAAACATAGACAGGCTCATATCCTGTATTCAGCTAACCAAATACACTCTAAAGGGAGCTGCAGTGCCGAAAATCCCTGAAATCCACCTATTCTTTGTCTGTTTTTCTGCTTTTATAAAATAAATAAGAAACAGTAACCCTGAAGAAAAGGTTAGAAAAGAGATTTAATAAGGCAGTAATGTTAAAGAGCAAGCTGATCTTTTTAATGAATACAAACAATGGCATTCACAGGTGTTTATATAACTTATTATGTTGAAGAATTTCATATCTATGTCATGTACTTGATTTAGACCAACAAAACTGTTACAGTAGCTAATAATATAGGCTGTCGAACTGTATTGTTCTCAGAGGAGACATTTTATCATTGAGTTTATGAAGACTATGATGAAAAAGTGAATACCTAGCACCCAAATCTGTGAATAGGGATGTAGCGAACTGTTCTGCGGCGAACTTGTTCGCGCGAACATCGGCTGTTCGCGTCCGCCGCAAGTTCGCGAACGTCGCGCGACGTTCGCCAATAGGCGTTCGCGTCAAAATCGTTCGACCATTCGACCATTCGATCGCTTAAATCGAACGATTTTCGTTCGATTCGAACGAAAATCGTTCGATCGAACGATTAAAAATCCTACGATCGTTCGAATCGAACGATTTTCGGATGTTCGAAGTTCGCGAACAGTTCGCGAACTGTTCGCATTTTTTGCCGGTGTTCGCGAACGGCGTTCGCGAACACATACTCGGCGGTTCGCTACATCCCTATCTGTGAAACCATCAATTCCAAATTAGGCTAAAAAATCTCCAATTGTTTATTTTATAGAGCTATTTTTATAGTCAACTTTGTTCAGTATATGAAGTCAATTCACTGAATGCAAATGTGCATAGACTAAGGGGGTTATTTACTAAACTCCGGTCTGGCTTTTTTGAGAAAATCTAGATTTTTTTTCTAGATTTATCAAAGCCCAATGCTGCAAAAAGTCTGAATCTGAAAATCCAGCATCTCAGACCTGCCGAGGTTGTGTATACTGTAAGTCAATGGCAGAGGTCTTTATCCTATTTTGAAGTTTCTGTGGTCTGCGCTGGAATTAGCCTGAAAATCCGACCTCTTTGGGCAGAATAAGAAAAAAACTGATTTTGAAAACTAACCCCCTAAGTGATGTGCATCAACTAAGTGATATATTTCCAAATAATTTTGCTAGTTAAAAAACAGGAATATAAGTACCGTAGTAGAACATATTTTCCAGCTGCATATTCAGGAAAATCTCTTTAATTCTGTCAATAACAATTTGTTTCCACTTGGTTAGTTCCATTGTTCTCTTTTAATTTGAGGTATTGTGAAGCTGTATCTTTGAATTACATTTGTCGGCAGGAAATAATAGTATATGAAAAAGCAAATATGAATGCATGTCCTTGGCGGTTGTGGTTGGCTAGGCATAGTTCATTCCTAGTCTTGGCCAAAGTTTTCTGGACATGGAGGACAAGAGCCTAACTATTATCAAAGGAGAAATTCACTTTGAAATGAATTTAGAGTAATAATCTCCTGTTCAACTACACTAACATTTCTCATGGCACAAGATTTTGGGCAAGAGTGTAGGGTCCAACAAGACTTTCTATTGTATTTGTAAGATGAGACATTTTATTACAAATGTTACAATTAGGTATGGGATCCTTTATCTGGAAACCCAATATACAGAAAACTCCAAATTCTGGGAAGGCCATCTCTCATAGACTCCATTTTAAGGAAAAAATTCTAATTTTTAAAAATGATTTCACTTTTCTCTCTAATAATAAGACATTCACTTATATTTGGTGGTAATTAAGCTGCATAAATACACATTGGTGGCAAGACAATACTATTGGGTTTAATTAATACTTAAATGATTTAACAGACTTAAGATATTTAGATCCAAATTGCAGAAGGATCCCTTATTCTGAAACCTCTAGGTCCCAAGCACCCCCTATAATAGTTCCCATACCTGCATATCTTTTATCTACATCTTCAGTCTTAGAGGCCTATTTGTCATGCAGTGAACAATTAATTATGCTTTAAAATAATGTAAAACCAGTGTAAAATAAATGACATTTATTTATAAATCTGTGTATATTCTTTTAACGCAGTTATTTTATGCCATTATAATTATGGCGTTACCTATTCAAGTCAATGAGAGAAATGTAAGCAGTGAGAACATTTTGTTTATGTTCAGAAAAATCAAGGAAGCTCAGTTTTTCCTGGCTTTGGTCAAAAGGGTCATTAGTAACAATCCAGTGTTAGATCTCAGCAATATCCCAACCGAGCCATGACATGTTCTGCCCCAGTAATGAAATTGAGGTCTTTAACTTGTCAAGTGGAGAAGAACAAAAATGTTCTAAAAAGTAATCATGTGAACTCATAAAACGAAATTGACTTCACCCATGCTGAAATGATTAACGACATTACAGTAGATATAGTCAGAGTGCATAGAGACCAAATGCCATCATTAACATTCTCTAAAAATATATTACAACAAACAGATATACAATCACAGATCACATTTACTTTTAGGTTATAAATATATAAAAAAGATTATAAAAAGAGAGAGAGAATAATAAACACAAATAATATTGTATATACAGTAGGATAACTTTTTAACTTTTTTACCTTAAGAATAGGTGGCATCTCATACATTCAATATTTCTAACAAAGGGTGATGTATTACTGAAATTACAAATGTGTTCTTACTTGTTATTGTTTAATTAAAAGCCAAGACATTCAGAATAACCAAGGCCCTAAATAATACTGTAACATATTACAAAATCAAAACATTTACAGCACTAAATTTGCAAATAAACAGCTCGGTCCCTTTAATTGGGGGTCCAGTTACTGGATGTAGTCCAGCCTGAAACAGATAACAGAAACAGAACTGAGCTATGTTTACATACAGTATATTTCTAGCCATGTTAGGAGCTTAGGGGAGGAGGGAGCCAAGAAGTTTAAATTATCTGATTTGTAGTGATTAGTAAACTTTTTGCCATCTATGCTTTTTGAAGCAAAATTAGCTGTTTCACAAACGACATTATGTTTTTTATAATTTTTGCCATTTCACCTTGTGACTATCCTACTTGAAGGTTTTAATAGTCAGAATGGGAATGGGATATCATTCGATGATAACTAAAACTGTTAGCAATTAATAGTTAATTAATCCATCAAAGACCTTATTTAATCAAGTGCTTACACTCTTCCAGGTTTGCACCATAGTTCAGAGCCAGCTTCAGCGTGCATACATGGATCATTCAGTTAATGGCCAGTTTTGTTTCTGTGCATCTTGAAGTATGGTGCGCACCCAGAAGAAAGTAAGGACTAAATTAAATAAGCCCTGCAATGGATTATTTAACTATTAAATGCTGATGTTTTAGGTTTTCATGGATCTCTTGTTCCTGACTTTTACAATTTTTAACAAAATTTGTAGGTTTGATAATGGAATTTTTGGTGATGCAAAACTACAAAAATTTGCTCATCAATGTTAATTTTTAATTTTGCAGTTTGGAATTTTTGAGCAAAGAAAATGATGGGGGAGATTCTTATTGTGTGTCCTACTGTCAAGGCCAAGTTCCAAAACGTTGCAATAAACACGCAGGGCTTTGCCCGCATGCATTGAGCTCTGAGTGCCGGTTTTCTTCTTGCTACTGTCAAGGCCGCCGGGAGCGCGAAGGGACGCGTCTGCTCCCGGTGGCAAAGAATCCAAAATGGCGGCGCCCAGTCGGCCCATGTGGGCGCTGGGTCGCCAGCGCCACAACGCCGACGCATGCGTAAGACACGCATGCGCAAACACGGCAGCGCAAGCACGTCGGCGTAAGGATGCCAGTGACGTCACTATGGCGCCAAATTCAACTATAAAAGGGCACCCAGGACGCCAGAAGGGCGCCCAAGAATAGGATTTGCTCCCATAGATCTTGGGTTCCTGTTTGTGTTTCCTGATTCCTGCCTGTTTCCAGCCGTGATCCCTGCTCCCAGCCCTGATTCCTGCTCCAGCCTTGATTCCTGCTCCCTTGTCGTGTTTCCTGTTACCTGCCTGTGTTATTGACCTTTGCCTGGACTCTTGCTTATTGATCCTGATCTGCCTGCCCCTGAACTCTTGCCTGGACTCTGACCAGCCGCTTGCTTAACCCTTTGGATACCGCGACCTTGCTCCCTCAAGACGGCTTCCTGGCTCTACCTACAAGATTCTTTGTAGATTCTTTTTAGGTGTAGACAAGCATGCCAGTTTTGACAAGATGCCACATTGGTTGCAGAATCCTCCAAATATATCAATGCTGAAGTAGTGTTGTTTAATAGATTTACCACAATATTGGTAAGTCCATGTTTGTATTTTCTACTTAAAGTCCACTAAAGTCTTGTCTGTTCTGCAGGCAGAAGTCTTATAGCTTTGTTGAATCAACTGGATTCTAGGAGATCAAAGAAGAATATTTCATTCAGCTTTCTCCAGGATACGTTTGGAAAACAAGCATTGTTCAGCCCTGGGAAGGACTAGAAAAGGGGTGTAAGGGCCAGTGCTGGTGGGCACATAAACTTCACTAGTGGCTGAAGGCATCTGAAAATACAGTTCTAGACAATAAAAATGATTTTAACACAGGGATAGGGTTTCATTTGAATAAAGACCATGCAGAAACATGAGCAAATGTGTCCCATACTTCAGTAACGTGTGTCATCTGGTCTGATATTTCCTTTTATTATTCTCATCTTAAAAGACCAGTATAAAATTAGAATTGGTATGAATTACAGGAGCTTGCTAGCTTTTATTTATTTGTGCATTGTGGAAATGTTTGCGTTACTGAGCATGTATTAGGGCTATGGCAGGCTGCAAAATACTTGATTGTATTGAAATAAACAAAAGAAATATCTCCAAACATCTGTATGCTAAATGTCAGCTGTCCTCACCAAGATTTTTAGGGAAAATTAATTGGTGGGGCAGCAATAGCAAAACAAGAACAGTAATGAACTGGTAATAAAGTATCTCTGATACAAATACTGGAAAGAGTTTCATCTGGACATGCTTTATTCTGTCATAATGATAGTGAAAACACATGGAAATCATTTGAAATTGTCATTTTGACATATACAATGACTGCACACTAATTAAATGTATTAAATGAAATGTATTTAACATCAATGATTTATCTGAGATAAAGTTCCTGGGATCAGTCAAAATGCATAAAGAGGTACTTTGCTGTCATGAAATCTGTTCACTTTGAACTGCGCCAACCACTCAAAGATAAGTTTAGTCATTCTGAAGATTGATACACAGACACATCAAAAAAAGGCCTGGTTTCTATTACGTAACATATTTCTTGTATGGCAACTTTACACATGCAAGGAGACCATCAAACCTATTCTATAAAAGGTGTACTTTATTAAATTGCCTGAAGATAATGTTAGAGAATCTACAGGATGAATTGAAGCATAACATAGTAACCAATAATGGGAATAAGATAAAAAATATATATAAGTTCTAATGTCCAATGTATAAATTCTACTCTATGGGGCCTATTAACTAATATTCCATTTTTTTTTTTTAAATTAAAAAAAATTGAGATTTATCAAGTGTAAAACCCACAAAAATCTCTAATAAAAAAATTTGCCAGGTAAAACCTGTTGAAGTCCGATAGAAATCAGTTGGAGCTGCACCAATCTTATTGGATCAATTAATCAAATTGTAGTTTTAGGGGCCGATTCACTAACTTCGAGTGAAGGATTCGAAGTAAAAAAACTTAGAATTTCAAAGTGTTTTTTGGGCTACTTCGACTACGACTTCGAATCGAAGGATTCGAACTAAAAATCGTTCGACTATTCTACCATTCGATAGTCGAAGTACTGTCTCTTTAAAAAAAACTTCGACCCCCTAGTTCGCCATCTAAAAGCTACCGAAGTCAATGTTAGCCTATGGGGAAGGTCCCCATAGGCTTGCCTAACTTTTTTGATCGAAGAATATTCCTTCGATCGTTGGATTTAAATCCTTCGAATCGTTCGATTCGAAGGATTTAATCGTTCGATTCGAAGGATTTAATCGTTCGATCGAAGGAATAATCCTTCGATCGTACGATCGCACTATCTGCACTAAATCCTTCGACTTCGATATTCGAAGTCGAAGCATATTCAAATCTTTTAATAACTTTCATGACATTACGGATTACTTAGAGAAATAAGAGTTAAATCATGGTTTCAAAACCTCTACAACCACTAAAATATGACTTTTGATAAATGAGCCTCCGCATGTTAAGTTGCAGAGAATAAAAAAGGTATAATAATTTTTTTTCACAATAACATTCCAATAATTGTGAGTGCCTCTGAAAAATAAAGGGCCAATGAATTAAAAAATGCTAAATATTTATTAGGACATGTTAGACAGAAATCAAACATGTTTCGTGCCTTTTGGGGCACTTACTCAAGTGCCCCAAAAGGCATGAAAAGCATTATTGGAATGTTATTGTGGACTTGCACACTGGGACGGGGGTGAACTGTGAGTATGCCCTGTAGTGATGGGTAAATTTGGGGCGCTTTGCTTCGCCGGCGCCGTTTTGCGAATTTTTCGCAGTTTTGCGAATCTGGCTGGAAATTTTGATGCCGGCATTGCTTTTTGACGCTGGCAAAGATTTTTTTTGGACGCTGGCGTACATTTTTCTGTGCAAATTCGCTGGCAAAAATGCGTCTGTGTCCAAAAAAACTGACAACGGCGTCCATTTTTTTTTTTTAAGCCGGCAAATTTTCGCTGGCGAATTTGCATGGTGGTTTTGCGAATTTATTCGCAAACAGCGAATCACGGGAATTCGCCGACAGGAAATCACGAGAATTCGCTGACAGCGAATCACGGAATTTGCCGACAGCGAATCATGGGAATTCACCGCGAATTCGCGCCTGGCGAATAAATTCGCCCCTGGTGAATAAAGTCGCCCATTACTAATGCCCTCATGTGAACATTATTAATTTTTGCTCTAATTTCCCACTACACTTTTCCCTGGTAATACCAATATGTTGGCTTTGTGTACCATTTAACTGTTTGTAATTGTAATTGTAATTGATTTCATTCCCTAAAACATTTAGCTCAAAATGGGTCTTGATTACATACAAGTTGATTTAGTTACAATTTGGATGTTCAGTCCAATGGTAATGAATCAACATTATTGGGTAACATGTAGATAGCTAAAGGATACTTATGTGTTTATTTACTCAGCAAGAGAATCTGGAAGAAGGTCTGTGTGTGTATGGGGAGGGAGGGGGGCATTGCAAGAAGTTCCCAAGGCCCTCTAGCAGCTTTTCTGGACTGCCAGCTCCCAAGTGATAACCCAGCACATGACTGATGTTATCATGCTATTTCATAGGCAGGGAGGCAATGAGGTTGCTTGAGGAGTGGGACAATTGCCTAGAGTATGCTGAGAGCTCTAGGGAACATCTAGGAAGCAAGGAGGATATAGTAAAATTGAAAGAGCTTTTGGCACACCAAAATGGAGGAAATACCATCAGAGACCATAAAGGGTGCATTACAGCCAGACAAGCAGTCCAGAAGGACAGTGAGAGAGTGTATGTTCACTTCTGAGTTCAGCCAAGAGGAATGGTCTCTTTGGTTGTCCAGATAAAAACCAGCCTGTTACTTATGACCACTACTACTCATGAAAATTTCAGCTCTGCATTCCTTAGCACAAATTAGGTGGGGAAACCATGCTGCCAGGATCTCATCCACCAATACCACATGGAGCATTGGCAAGTTTATATGATCGCCAATAGGTAGGCACACTGTGTATGCTGTAATGTGATCCTGGTTGAAACGAGTCAGAAAAGACTCTTGAAGACATGAACTGCAGCAATATGACTAGTGTATATGGAAGCTGATCCAAACTACCACTGGAAAGGCCTTCATTCATAAAAAATGGTTAGAATATCCAGAAAGCAGCATTGCCAACCAAAGAAGCAACCCCAGCAAAAATGCCAGCTGCCGTGCTCATTTTTTTGTATTTAAATTATAAATACAGAAACACGTTATCCAAAAAGCCCCAAATTGTGCAAAGGCCATGCCCCATAGAATTTGAATTGTGAGAAGGTCATCTCCCATAGAGACCGTTTTAATAAAATAATTCAAAACTTTTAATTATTTCCTTTTTCTCTGTTATAATAAAACAGTTCCTTGTACAAGATATGATTAATTCTGATTGTAGGCAAAACAATGCTATTGGGTTTAATTAATTTTTAAATTATTTTTAGCAGACAAGTGTGGTGATCCAAATTACAAAAACATCCCTTATCTGAACCCCAGGTCCCAAGCATTCCAGAAAACAGGTCCCATACCCATACTGTGGAGCAACTACCTCCCCGTGCATGTTTTTCTCATTACATGTGACATATGATATAAATGTATAACTATTCTTTTTACTCCCTTGCCTGTCCCTTGTCAAATGAGCTGTAAAACGGTTCTGTATTGCATAGTCAAGTTGTGCTGTCTGATTAAGAATAATACCTTTTCGTTAATGTTAATCTCTGTCATGGGGGTCACAGTAAAATAGTAATGACACTTGCATGACAAATACCACACACATTAACTGTTCCACGTTGTCTTTTCTGATTGGCCTTGAATCCTTTTTATTAAGCATGATTTGGCTGCCTACTTATTTTTACACTGCTGTAATTTTATGAGCTGAACAGTATGCCTGACATATGTGTGCTGAGTTGATGAAGTCTCCAGGTATAGATCAGTCATGAAAGTTTACCATTGGACTTTTTTTCTTCACTAGTGCTTCTCAGCGGTATTTTACATTTTAGGCCTGGAATCCATCAAATAATTCATCACTCACATGTGGCTTTAGTTTTTGCTTGTATGAAAGTTAATGCTTCCAGGAACTTTGTTGAGTAGATTTAAATCCCATTTCTATATGCTGTACCATGTTGGTTGATGAATCTAGAGAACACAAGAGAACACAAGTCCAGCGTTTGCTCAGATAAGTAGATGTTGATGGCAGATAAAAAAAAACCCACCAACCCACCAACTCTGCGTATTTTCCATAATTATGGAGTCTGTACATGATTTCTACTGTACATATAGTATATACATTTAATCAGTGCTCTAGGTGCTCTCTGCTAATATTTCTTTGGGTATTTTATGCAGAGAATTAACCTAAATGCCCCACTTTTATCTGTAATTATGTATATCTGTAAGTATGTATATCATTTGTAGACTTGTATATCATTTGTAGTCATTGTAGACTATGTTATACTTTGTTAAACTTAACACCACTTCCAGATACATACATGAAAATGTATTTTGGAGAAAGATTCTTATTTGCAAAATATTATGTTACAAAATTGCATTTGACTGCCTTTTCCCTACGAGGATAAATTTTGACTAACAGTAGAAATAATGTTACAACAGGCCACAAAAACATCCACAAAGAGACCAGACAGCAATACTCCCAGTACTATTAGTTCACATGACAGTTTCTCTTTAAATCTATGGCTGCAGGAATTGTTTTCTGCCATGTTGCCAAGTGAATGTCATTTTCTCAGGAGTGATTAAAGGCGCCAATGTTCTAATACGAGGTAGCCACTGCTAACCAGACTATACTTGTGGCTCTTGCCAATTATTGTTAATTGCAATGAGAAAATATGCTGTAAACTTCATTATGTGCAGAATTATTATATGCTTGGTGCCTTTCCAGGCTCTGCAAACACAGGGTTGTCTGTTGAATATGTGAAGTACGTACCAGCTCATTATCACTTTCAGTAATGTTAAAGATTGGTGGAAAACATTTTTATCTGTATAATTTTATATTCTTTATGCACTTAGTTACAGAGATCAAGGGGGATATATCTAATGTCAGAATTCAGATTTTCTTTTTTTCTTAGCTATATTCATGTTTTGGTTGCTAAGTGTGGCAATCTTTGAACGGTTTAGCTTAAAGAGCTGCATTTGCTATTTATGCTTGCATGGAGAAGTTTATTTCTTGGTACATGTGTCTATTTGTTTCACTTTAGCCAGTTTTATTAAAGGAAATATATTTATTTTCAGTGACCTTGTGTCACAAAACACTCTGACCCATCTTCCTTACAATCAATCTTACTTTCTGCTACTATAAAATGTTGTCTTCTAAGAGGCAACACAGGTAAAATCATAGTAACATAGTAAAATAGTAAGTAAGGTTGAAAAAAGACACACGTCCATCAAGTTCAACCTTTTAGTTTTTTTTTTTAACCTGCCTAACTGCCAGTTGATCCAGAGGAAGGCAAAAAAACCCATCTGAAGCCTCTCAGAGGGGGAAAAAATTCCTTCCTGACTCCAAAATGGCAATCGGACTATTCCCTGGATCAACTTGTACTATGAGCTATCTTCCATAACTCTGTATTCCCTCACTTGCTAAAAAGCCATCCAACCCCTTCTTAAAGCTATCTAATGTATCAGCCTGTACAACTGATTCAGGGAGAGAATTCCACATCTTCACAGCTCTCACTGTAAAAAACCCTTCTGAATATTTAGGCGGAACCTCTTTTCTTCTAAACGGAATGGGTGACCTTGTGTCAGCTGGAAAGACCTACTGGTAAATAAAGCATTAGAGAGATTATTATATGATCCCCTTATATATTTATACATAGTTATCATATCACCCCTTAAGCGCCTCTTCTCCAGCGTGAACATCCCCAATTTGGCCAGTCTTTCCTCAACTAAGATTTTCCATACCTTTCACCAGCTTAGTTGCCCTTCATCCTGTTTGAGTGATGGAGACCAAAACAGTACGATATATTCTAGATGGGGCCTTACAAGTGCTCTATACAGTGGAAGAATGACCCCCTCCTCCCGTGACTCTATGCCCCTTTTAATACAGCTCAAGACCTTATTTGCCCTTGATGCTGCTGACTGGTATTGCTTGCTACAGCCAAGTTTATCATCTACAAGGACTCCAAGGTCCTTTTTCCTAATGGATTTGCCTAGTGCTGTCCCATTAAGGGTATAAGTGGCTTGGATATTTTTACATCCCAGGTGCATGACTTTACATTTATCAACATTGAATCTCATTTGCCACTTAGCTGCCCAGATTGCCAGTTTATCAAGATCCTGTTGCAAGGATGCCACATCCTGGATGGAATTAATTGGGCTGCATAGTTTTGTGTCATCTGCAAACACTGATAAATTACTTACAACACCCTCCCCTAAAGCATTAATGAACAAGTTAAACAAAAGTGGACCCAATACCGAGCCCTGAGGGACCCCACTAAGAACCTTACTCCAAGTAGAGAATGTCCCATTAACAACGACCCTCTGTACCCGATCCTGTAGCCAGTTTCCTATCCATTTGCAAACAACTTCATTAAGCCCAACAGACCTTAGTTTAGAAATGCTTAGCAAGGCTGACTGTTAAAGGGGAACTCCACAGAAACATAACTTCAGTTTTTTGAAAAGTAAACATAATTTAAAGCAACTTTGCAAAATATATCAATTAAAAAATATACAGACTGGATTTTTAATGATTTGGAACAGTTCCCTAAGCCTAGCCCCCTGCTCTTCTGCTGATCTGTCTGACTACTTTGATGAGCTGTCTGATTACTGTTACTTTGCATCAACGGCCATCTCAGGCTGCATCCTCCAAACCCCACAATTCACTGCAATGCATTGTGGGTTATGTAGTTCCTGCATGCTGCCTTTAGCTGTGGAGAAGTTGTTACAATTTGTAACATCAGTTTAGTCCCTCCTTAACTGGCAGGATTTCAAATGATGCAGAAAGCGAAGAACTGTTAAACGGCTGGATTTCGGCATAGAAAAAATGTCATTTATTTATACTTTTTGAAGAAACAGATGACTGTAATGGGTATATTATGGGTTTCTGTGTTATGTGGGCCTCTTTATCAAATTTTGGTTTGGAAGCCGGAGTTCCCCATTAAGCAATGGATAGTGTAAAAAATCCTTCTGCTAACATTCATTCTTCAATTCCTTCTGTCTTCTGCTCCTCACTGCTTTTTTTTCACTTGTCTCCATGTACAGTTCTGGCCATCTCTTCAACACTGCTCAGATTCACCATCTTATTACACCAGCCACAGTGTTGTCTCTTGTCTTAAACCTGTTTATCTTGCTGCTCCTTACCTCTGGAGTTCCAACCCTTTTTAGGAACACTCTCTTAACCTCTTCAAGAATAAACTCATGTGCTACATTATGGAGCTCTAGAACATTATAGTTTGGTTCAACATGATCAGCAACTATAGCGTTAACAATACATGAAGGGCATAGAAAATGCATTGTCATTTAGGGTCACTTACATTCTGATGAAAGCCTGGTATTAGAGTTTAAAACTGCTAATCATTCAGAAACAACTGAAATAAAAAAAATCAACCTGCAAAAGTGCTCATCAGACAACTATGAGTAGGTTTGCATATATTTCTTGGGGCTTAAATTGGGGCTTAGATTTGAGGGTGTTTTGACATCCATTGTGCTCCCAGATCATAGTACAATAGACCTAAGGGCTCCAGTTATCATTTATGAAAAGTTATCAATGTATGAGCCATATAGCAAAGTAAAGTCCACATTATGTCCCCATTATTAATACTCCAAAGCTGTACATGGGCTTAGAACCCAATCATGGACTGATTTTTACGCTTGCTATATAGGGGAAAGAAGACATTCCAGGAACCACTCCAGTTTATGAGTTCAGAGGACTTTCCATTGCTAGTCTACAGTCATATTGGATTAACTCAATATCTGACTTACATCTGAAAGCTGAACAAATAAAATCAACATGCAATTTAATGTACATCAGTTGCAAAAATGCAAAACAAAAAAAAAAACCCTAAAAAATCCTGGAGTCTTTTTTTAGCACATTTAAATGTATACTTCAGTATGATTATTCTATTGAAATATTTGTAATAGATACAATTTATTGTGGAATACTGCCTTAGTGCTTGGTGTGTATAAGAGCCGAAAACCTACTTTTAAATTAAATGGATTCACACACACTCACAACCACATGTGGTTCTCTATACAATAAACTATATTCTTTTGTCCCATAGAAAAAGCCATAATCTCAGTGTCAACTTGGAACAAAGGTAAAAACTTTTGGTCTCCAAGTAACATTTTATGGAATCTGCAAATCTGCAAGTGGGAATTCACAAGCCGACCTCCACATAAATCCTAATTACCACCATTGTGTACATAGCACAATAGATAACAATTGTAGACACCAAAACCAACACAAGATTATGTTGTGGCCAGATGTCGCTGTGCTCCAGTAATATATCACCACAGTCATATTTGTGAGCAATGCCTTTGACAATTACTATTTTAAAAATACGCTTGTCTAAATGTAAGAAGCACAGTTTAAAAGGCTGTGGTGGAATTTTGTAAAATAGCAATCTGATTCTAGTATGAGTTTGTAGCAAAAACATGATTCTTGCACACAGTAAAATCTGTTGTACATGTGTGGGACTTGTTATACAGAATGTTCAAGCCCTGGGGTTTACCGGATAAGGGATCTTTATTTAAACAGGATCTTCTTCCCCTTTTATGGGATTTTTTGTGGTTTTAAAGGTTTTTGAAACCACAACTAAACTCACAAACTCTGTAGGAATAGAAAACGACCCTGAACAATGAGCTAAAAAATACAAATACAGTTATGGGACCTGTTATCCAGAATGCTCGGGACCTGGGGCTTTCCAGATAACGGGTCTTTCCATAATTTGGATCTTCATACCTTAAGTCTACTAGAAAATCATATAAACATTAAATAAACCCAATAGGCTGGTTTTGCTTCCAATAAGGATTAACTATATCTTAGTTTGGATCAAGTACAAGGTACTGTTTTATTATTACAGAGAAAAAGGAAATTATTTTTAATATTTTGGATTATTTGGATAAAATGGAGTCTATGGGAGACGGTCTTTCCGTAATTCGGAACTTTCTGGATAATGGGTTTCTGGATAACGGATCCTATACCTGTACCTCAAAAACCTCTAAAAATTCAAGTTATTCGGATTCCTAGCAAAAAAAAACAAACTGAAGACCTCTAAAAGTCAGAATTGATTTAGAGCGGTCCAATAAGTGCAGCTTAGCTCCTGTTGATTTCTATAGCACCTTGACAACTTTTACCTGACAAAGTTTTGCATTAGAGGTTTTTGTAGTTTTCTTTCACTTAATAAATCTCAATTTTTTTATGTTTTTTTAATAATGAGAAAACCGAAAATTTAGTTTAGTGGGTTAGTAAATGACCCTGAAGTCTACTAAAAAATAATTGAAACATTAAATAAGCCCAGTAGGTTTGTTTTGCCTCCAATAAAGATTAAATAGGGGGGTTATTTATCAAAAATCCAAAAGTTTCTTACTATTTTATGAAAACCTCTCTGACCAAATCCATACAGACTTTTCCCCCCTGTTCAGAACTTTTTTGATAATGGGTTTATTGATCACAGATCCCAAACCTGTACCTATATGAACTGTATATGGAAGCAGAAAGAGACAGGGGACCTTTGCTGACATGGGGCTACATTGCACCAGCTCAGTTGCCAATATTAGCAAATTAGATCTTTGTTTTTTAAAGTTTTGTTGCACATTCTGTTGCAAAGTAAGAGGTGTCTATAGAATGTAGTAATGGCATAAATTCTCCCAGGTGCCCTTTTACTATGATGCAGGGCAGCCATCAGGGGGGGGACAGGGGGGAGAGTTGTAGGGGGCCAAGAGGGTAAGGGGGGCCCGGCCACGCCACACTTACTTGATTAGCCAGACCCCCATCTTTCTGAGAGCTGCTGACTTCGGGAAGGCATGGACGTTTAAGGGGCCCTGGCCACCAATTTTCTCATAATGTGGGGGGGGGGCCTGGCCACCAATTTTTTTTCTCATGTGGGGTCCTAGCCACCAATATTTTTTAATGGGGGGGCCCTGGCCACAAATTTTTTTTATGGGGGGCCCTGACCACCAATATCTTTTTATTAACATGTGGGAACCCTAGCCACCAATATTTTTTTTGTTTTTTTACTGTGTGGTGGGGGGCGGACCTGTGGGGGTGGGCAGGGCAGACCTGTAGGTGGGGCTTGTGGTGGGTGCAGCCCAGGGGGCCCAGGAAATTTTGTTGTATGGGGCCCTGCGATTTCTGATGGCGGTCCTGCTATGATGCATAACTGCCTCCAAGTAATACAGAGTAATACAGGTGTGTGCCATTTCAAAAATCGACAGGTGAGTGATATCTGCAACCAATTCTTTAGCCGCAAGTGTGTTGCTCCTATTAAAAAATGGGAATCCTGAATGTACTGCCTGGTTAGGAAAAATGCTCTTTTTGGAATCGAAGGCAGGAAAGACTGAGACGCCGCAATACGAATGTGCAAAGAGTGCATTCTGACGCAAGTTTAGGGGTTGGGGTTTAATGCAGAATTCACTGCAGAAAATAGCACTGGAGCACAGCTGCACTTGTTGCTGTAAATGGTCCCTATTGTTTTATAATATCAAGATATAGTATATAGAATATACATTATTTTTATGCGTTTTATTATACTTTTAAATCTATATATTCCTACTTTAGGAATGTGTTATTGTATATACTTCTTTTCAGCTACTGCAACGACAGTAAGAGCGAATCATTCCCCCACACACTACTGCATGCATTCTACAATTGAAATAATCATTATGAATCAGATTTGACTTTTTGTTTCTCTTTCTGTTTTATTTACATATTTAAGATGACAGCAAGTTCATTGCGGCACGTGACATGTTTGCTCTATTTAGGTTATTCCTGAATGATGGCTATTGCAGGCCACAGCAATTTTTGTTTATTTATCCAGGAACTTGCACATTACCTCACATGTACATTTCTAATTGCCCTACTGTTTTACCACCTGCTGATTTGCATTTATGTCCAAATGTAACAAAGTCCAAGTTCAGTTTCTTGACATGCTCACACGCAGGTTTTCTCCATGCTATTTATCAAAGGGCACATTGTAGTTGTAGGACAAGGAAGCATGCTCTTAGAATATACGTATGAGTATCATGCACATTTTAATGGAAAGCTGTAGTATTTAGCATTTTCTATAAAACATCACATTTTTTGTAAAGAGTTTTTTTTTTTTTAAATCTTCCTTTCCATGGAAAGCTTACAATGTACCTCCAGAATATTAAAAAGCGGATTCTCCAAAAGGTGTTTCACTTATTTACTTGTGAAAAAAAACATGAAAATAAATCAAGAAAATAATATGAAAATGTTATAAAATTAAAACACAGCCTCCATTTGACACATGAGAATTTTAAAGCCTTTTTTTTTTTTTTTTTTTTTTTTTTAAATGAGCGTGAATTTCTTCTGGGGACTAAAGGTTTGTTCAAATTACTGATCCTTGCATACAATTTACATTAGGGATTAATGATTCAGAGGGAATTTAGAGCTGAGCTAATACCCCCCAAAGCAGTGACTTGTTTTGATGAATTGATACATACATCTTGTTTGATAAATGTATTAGAATGTGCAATTTCATATATTTGTAAATCTGCCCAAGAGAGAAAGTATACATCCAGAAGCAGAACTATTCACAGTAAAATACATAATGCAGTACCTGTTGTGTCCATACTTTTTTGGGGTATCTGGGCCATAGAGCTTTTGCAGTTGTTTTGTTTTCTGGCAGACTGCATATGTGCTTTTTTACATTTATCTACCTAGGAAATAGGTGGACCAAACTTTTTATGTTTATTCAAACATAGTTTGAAACTGAATATCTCAGTGGGGCTCATTTCTAAACTTTGCACAGGGCAGAAAGTTTTTTTGATGCCGACCACAATTCCGATGCCGGAGACAATTCCAACACTGTCTACAATTAAACGCACACCATTGACTTTAATGTGCATCGGAATTGTCGCTAGCATCAATTTTGACGCCCGCGAATTGACGCCAGCGTCAAAATTCTTGTTTTGCGAATGTTACTCAAAAATATATGTACTATATATTTAACTTGTTTCCTTCAGTCTTGGAATTCACAATCACAGCAAGCAGGCAGGCGCAATTTTGTGGGCACTGTTAATAAGACAAGCTTTGCATCATCCCAAAATTTTGTGTATGCAGCAGAATGGATGACCTAATGCCCATGTTCATGCAACAGCAACACAATTAGTTGTTAGGAGGGAAGGGATACATACCTCCCAACTGTCCCGTTTTTAGAGTGATAGTCCCTCTTTTGACAGCTCCACCCGCAGTCCCTCATTTGTACTGAGTCTAGTTTTTCTCTTAAAGGGATACTGTCATGGGAAAAAAAAATTCAAAATCAGTCAGTTAATAGTGCTGCTCCAGCAGAATTCCGCACTGAAATCCATTTCTCAAAAGAGCAAACAGATTTTTTTATATTCAATTTTGAAATCTGACATGGGGCTAGACATTTTGTAAATTTCCCAGCTGCCCCATGTCATGTGACTTGTGCTCTGATAAACTTCAGTCACTCTTTACTGCTGTACTGCAAGTTGGAGTGATATCACCCCCCTCCCTTTTCCTCCCCAGCAGCCAAACAAAAGAACAATGGGAAGGTAACCAGATAACAGCTCCCTAACACAAGATAACAGCTGCCTGGTAGGTCTAAGAACAACAGTCAATAGTAAAAACCCATGTCCCACTGAGACACATTCAGTTACATTGAGAAGGAAAAACAGCAGCCTGCCAGAAAGCATTTCTCTCCTGAAGTGCAGGCACAAGTCACATGACATGGGGCAGCTGGGAAATTGACAAAATGTCTAGCCCCATGTCAGATTTCAAAATTGAATATAAAAAAATCCATGCTCTTTTGAGAAATGGATTTCAGTGCAGAATTCTGTTGGAGCAGCACTATTAACTGATTAATTTTGAAAAAAAATGTTTTTCCCATGACAGTATCCCTTTAACTGAACAGCCAGAAAAAGAAACAATGTTTCTAACTTATTGGCTTTTGTCAAAGAGCCCAGAACAGCCACAGCAGAAGATAAGATACTTTTGTTACAATTTCTAGTTAAGCAAATAAGAAATTGTAACAATATACGATAACAGATCCATTGGGAAAAGTTAGACTCACAGCTTAAAGGGCAATTTACCTTCATTAGCAAAACTGTTTTTACTGGAAAAAAAAAAGAAATATGTTTAAACTTTCATAACCTGCCAAATTTTGTAAAATGAACATGGTAATTAGGGGGTGTGACACAAATGGTCGTAGTCAAAAAAAATTGCCTAAGGCATAGAGGCAGGGCATGTAATATATGATTGACAAATGAAATTTTTATGTACCTTTATAATGGGTATGGATTTGTTAAATGTTTATGTCTAGGTGACAGGTCCCCTTTAAAGAATGAGAGAAACCTTCACTGCCTTCATGATATAAACCTAAGATGGACACAATATAATAATGCCAGAATGTTAATTATAATGAAGCAAAGCGGTTATCACATTATTGTTTTTGTTATTGTGAATGTAATATATCTAAGTTTTCTTACTGTAACCATTTTTAGGTAATAGAGTGAAAGACGGCGTGGCAAAGGGAAATATACATCCATTTTATTCTTCCCTTTGTCCAGAGCAGCCATATTGCTAAATAAGAGAGAGTGAAATGAGTTCCACAAGGTCCAAATTTCTAGTTTACCTAGGTTTTGTTCACATTTTATTACTTTTATTCTCATATAAAGTATCCTCAACAGCAGCAGAACAGGCATTTTAAGGGGCAGATTTATTAAGGTTCAAATGGTAAATTTGAATTTTAAACCACCAACTCAAATTTGAATGTGAGATTTATCACATCTCAACCATGGAAAAAGAGGTCCTTGGAACCATTTGAAGATGTTAATTGCCTTCCTGACATTCAAATCTTTTTCCGGAGGAAAACTTGATTTAAATTCGATTTGAATTTTCACATCTTTAATAATTGTTCAAATGGTAGATATTTGAGTTTTGTCTTAAATAAACTTCCATTCGAGTTGTGAGTACAATTAAATTAATTAGAGTAAAAAAAAATTCACATACCTGCGAAATTCAACCTTTGATAAATATGGCCCTAAATGTTTCGGTGGAATAGAGATATCATGTTGAACCTTAAATTTCTCCATTGCAAAAATTATGGACATAGTTATTATAAATTTAACTGAGGAAACCAAAAGTTTGATTTATTTTACTATTTATTAACTCCGACAGTTAACAAAGGTTTTTAATAAATTGTCACATTTATCAAAATTGATAGCTGTTTCAGTTTGGCAGTTTGACTACATTGAAGTGTTAGCGTTCTGAGTTCCTCAGAAGCAGTGCTGAGTACTATCACTTGCACAAATCCTTCATCCCTGATGCAGATGACAGTGAGTTGCAGTGAAAATGATTATACTTTGGACTGTGAATCTGCATGGCTAAAAGGTACTAAGATATACAACCCGTAATTGTGTCTTAAATACAAGTATAGGATATATTACCGTATCTAAAATTCTTGGTGCCTGAAGTTTTCCAGATAAGGGATCTTTCAATTATTTGATCCACCATATCTTAAGTCTGCTAAAAATATTTAAACATTAAATAAACCCAATAGAATTGTTTTGCCACCAATATGGATTCGTATAGCTTAGTTACCATCAATACAAGGTACTGTTTTATTATTACTGAGAAAAAGTAAATCGTTTTTAAAAATTAAAATTATTAGATTAAAATGGACTCTATGGGGCAGATGTATTAAGGGTCGAATATCGAGGGTTAAGTAACCCTCGATATTCGACTGGGGAATTAAAATCCTTTGACTTTGAATATCGAAGTCGAAGGATTTTGCGCAAATAGTTTGATCGAACAATCGAAGGAATAATCGTTCGATCAAAAAAAGATAGCCAAGCCTATGGGGACCTTCCCCATAGGCTAACATTGAGTTCGGTAGCTTTTAGGTGGCAAACTAGGGGGTCGAAGTTTTTTCTTAAAGAGACAGTACTTTGACTATCGAATGGTCGAATAGTCGAACGATTTTTAGTTCGCATCATTCGATTCGAAGTCGAAGTCGTAGTCGAAGGTCGAAGTAGCCCATTCGATGGTCAAAGTAGCCAAAAAAACACTTCGAAATTCGAAGGTTTTTTTCTTCTATTCCTTCACTCGAACTTAATGAATGGGCCCCTTAGGGAGAAGTCCTTCTTGTAAATTAGAGCTTTTTAAATAATGGCTTTCTGCATAAGATATTAGATACAGAGCTATCAATGCCATAATCCATATCATAGGGGGGATCCTGCCAAAATGTTTTGTTGCAACCCAGAAGTGACATCACACACACACCCAGGTGCCGCCAGTGACATCATTCACATTCACAAATGCTCTCCTGAAGCCTCTGATTGCTACCCACACATTCACATTTGCTCTGTATAGCAGAAATGTTTGCTGCTCATGTGCACCCAGGAACCTTTTAATAAATGAGGAGAATGCAGTAGAATGACAGGACACCGGGGGGATGCCACCAAAATCTCCCGAAGGAATAGGGGAATTGACAGTTCTGCCCATTCCTGTACTATAAAACTTAATACAGAGGGATAAGTAGAAGTTACTGGACCCCACAGCAAAATCATTTAAGGGCCCCACTAAATTTCAGGAATGAGAATAAAACATTTTAAATAAATGTGTTTAAGCTACAGTACTTATCAGTTCCCCACTTTGCCTCCTACATGTCCTCCTAGCCCCCCCTATCAGCAACAGGAAAGCACATTAGCAACAGGTGCACATAGTACAAAGTGCAAAAAACAGGACCAATGCGCTGTTTTTTCCCTACAATGTTCACTGTCATTTCTGAGTTGTGCTTGCTGCACCCAAGTCCAGTTGTTTGTGCTCCCTAAAAGATCACAAAGTGGCAAGACAGTCTCCGTACACAGTGCTACATTCAAAAAGTGTGATGCAGGGGGGGGATATGTTTGTTCCCTGGCACATCCCTTACTTACATGTCATTTAGGATGCAGAAGACACTTCAGAGTCCTACATTTTAACAACTTCCCAGGCCAGACATATAAGTATATGTTCCTCTGAGCATAATGTGAACTTGTTATAGTAAGGGCTGCATGGCATTACTTGGGTATCCCCTTCCCCTTTCAAAACCATTGATCAAAGTGTTCAATTGTCAGTTAAAACATAACAGTGTTTCAAAAAAAGAAGTCACTTTGGGCTTTTTTTATCTTTCCCCATGTACAGTCTGGCAATCTGAAAAGTGCCAATAATATTTTGAAAGTGGCAATAATATTTTTAGAATTTACTCATGTTTACCACACTCAATATGACTCAATGCTTTCACGCACAGATAAACAATGGTATTTAAGTGCTAATGTCCCTTCATACAGTGTATACCTTACAGTTCAAAGCAGTATGTTGTGTACGTTTTATAACATATATTTATTAATGACAGATGTCCAATGTGTTTACAGTTAAGAGACACATAACAAATACAATAACTCTAGTACAATACATTGAAAATGTATATTGTGCTTTCCATTGTTTGTTGTAAGATTTAAACCACATGTCGACCACTTGTTTTATGGAAAATGTCTTTGAACAAACCTTGCTCTGTTTCTACAAAAACAACAATAAAACATGCATTTTCTTTTAATCCACATCTGGTGGCTGGAGTAACAGTGACCCATAATATCCTGCAGAGGATACTTGACTGTAGCTGACTTAGATCCAGAAGCTCCCCGAGCAGAGTTTATGGAAGATCCAGAAGCTCCCCTAGCAGAGTTTATGGAAGATCTAGTCCCTGCTTGATAGAATGCTTCATGAGCACTTTTTGAAGACACATAACGGCTATTGCTCGCAACTATAAACTTTTTTTTTCTTGGGTACCTTACAGTTGAATGTTTTTACTGTAATTACATATTACAGTTCTGCTATTTGTTTCCATATAACATAGACTCAATGGTAATGAACATTTAGTTTTGCTTCCTCAACAGTGTAAATGTACCAGAAGTCTTAGCCATGCTCAAGTTGTGCCCAAAGCCATGTGCTGATTTTACAGGGATTAGTAGAGGAAGCATAATAAACATGGGCTCTGCAGGTGTTTCCCCTGAAACAAATGAGAATATGTAAACTTCAGATTTCCTTCTCTCCCTGCTTCCTGTTGAGAGAGTGGCCACACAATAAATAATGTCAAAGAAGTTTTGTTGTGGTAATAGGCGGGGTGGGAGGTTTGTTTTTGAGATGCTCCCTCTAGTGTTTAAATGCAGAGAAGGGGGTAAATATGGCAGCAAGGATCGCTGTGATACACTACTGTGAGCCATTTAGAAGTCAATCTATATTGTACAACTGTTGTATCCTTCTACCTTCACATTGTTAATCACTACATCAATGGAAGAAGTTATCTCAAACTGTTTTGAACCATAACTCATATGGGGCTAATGTTATAAAATGAGTAAACTTGATGATTAATAACCAAAAGTATCCAACTAGTGGGTAACATTTACTCGTCTGGTGTTTGAAAGAAAACATCTGGATGCTGAAGGTTACGAGATCTGGAGGAACCTGGCACCTTTTATATGCACCTTTTATAACATTACCACCCATAAAGTCATGAATGAATAAGTACAGTTACTAACATGAAGGGGGTTAGTTATCAAAATCCAAAAAGCTCTCACTATTTTCTGAAAACTACTCTGACTCTCTGATACTCTTTGGATTTGACGCATGAAACCTCTGACTTTTTTGGATTTGATGCATGAAACCATAAAATCTTCAGATTATTGAACGAAACACATTGCAGATCAGGATATCAACGGGACATCCGCCATTGACTTCTATATGAACTCGGCAAGTCTGAGTTGGAGTACTTTTTTATTCGGGCTTTTGACACCATTGGAGTGTAAGCAGAGTATTTAAATTGTGTCAGCCTTGTAATATGTTGGCTTCACAAATCTTTCCATTGTTGTTCAACCTTTATTTTTATAACCTTTATAACTTTGCCATTTAAAAATTCTAAGAACGATAGCCATCCATCTATGAAATGGATGAGCAGAGATCAAGCAAGAATGGTGCAACAGTTGGACAGTTGTATACAAGAATTTTACATGCAGCTCAGACTTGTAGAGTTAAGATGGCCATAGACACAAGATATAGTCATACACTCCTTCAAAGAGTGACAATGTGAGGTTAGTACTTACCAGCAATTCCTTCCAGTTGTAGGGAAACCCATGGTAGAAATTAGCCAATACAATGGGGCTGGATAACTGCTCGGTGACTAAAGTAATGGCATTTTTCCCCTGCACTAAATTGCCTACAGGCAACAAAAACCTTAAAATACCTTTCCAGAGAAGAGCATTGTATGCCTGATATCATTTGGTTGAGCCCATCAGATGGCCCCATACATGGGCAGATAAGCTGCCATAATTGTCTGAAGGGCCCAAAGTGGCAACCTTGACATGAGGATTGCTGCCAATCTTCATGGGTTAGAATTAATAAGTACCTTTTCCAAAAACATAACATATTGAAACAATAGCATTTGGCAATGTCATCACTGCAACCCAGACTTAAAAGGCTAAAAGGTCATCAGGTTCACCATTCTATCACTTAAATCTATGTAAATGTTCACAATTAGAGACAAAAAACTATTACAAATGTGTGAGTGCATTAGTGGAATTAATTTGTTACACAGAACTACAACCAATTTATAACATATTGGAACATTAGTATACTATTGGCCTTATGTTGACTTGAGAAGCATTTGCTCTGTCAACACTATTGGGGGAAATGTAATAAAAGTAGCAAAGAGCAAAACAATTTCCACAAATAAGAAAAAAAATGTGCATTTTGCAATGTAATATTCTTCCTTAAAGAAGAAGGACAGGCTAAAATTAAGTAAGCTTTATCAGAAAGGTCTATATAAATACACCAGTAAACCCTCAAAGTAATGCTGCTCTGAGTCCTCTGTCAAAAAAAACCACAACATTTATTTCCTTTTATTGTGTACACATGGGCTTCTGTATCAGACTTCCTGTTTTCAGCATAAACCTCCAGGGCAGGGCTTGAGCATGCTCAGTTTGCTCCTCTCCCCCTCCCTCCTCCCATCCCTGCTGTAATTTGAGCTCAGAGCTGTAAGTGAGCAGGGAGAGATTCAGGCAGGAAGTGGCAGCAAGCTAATATGGCAGCTTCTATCCTGAAAAAACAGAGAGCTTCTAGAGCTGTTTACTCAGGTATGGCAAAGCATTCTGCAGAATAAATATAGCATTCTAGCTTGCACCACTGTTGGCAATAAACTGTCTTGGAGCTTTCCTTCTCCTTTAAACTCTTTAATGCATTGCGGATTTTCATTGCTCATTTCCCACTTTAAAGAAGTGCATGAAGGTGTTTCAAACTTTTGGAGCAAACATAACAACTTTTTCAGTAAAAAGTTTTATTACATTCACTGCGCATTGGTGCAAACTAAAGAATTCTTCCATTGTCGGAAGTGGTCGCTAAACAGATTCTGGGTTCGCAAAAGCTATATCAAATTTGTGCAAAGCAAAATTTGTTCACACAGAAGCATAACTTTTTGCAATGTGAATATTTTTCCGTTACCGACTTTTATTACATTCCCGCATATATATATATAATACCATTACATATTGCTTAATGTACAGACATGCATACACTATTAGCAGATTAGGCCATATTGTTATAATGTTTTCTATGCAATATATTTTGCTTTAAAAACAGAGATTGTTGTTACTTCTGAACATTTCTAACCCTGAACATCTGCTTAGGAACATAGTGTTCTGTATCAAAGAATAGTTGTTCATCATGATTAATGTAATATGTGTCTCTAGCCTTGACCCATGCTTACCTAAGTATGTGTGTCTCTCTAAACTTGAGACAAAACATTCTGTATTGTTGACAAAACCCAAGATGAAGGACTTAGCAAAAAGACTCAACATTTTAAGAATAAAAATTATGAATTATATTGCTGAACAAATGTATTTTAAATGATACTTAATAGCATAGTACAGTAGATACTCCATCTTTTTTAGCATACCTAATCTGCCAGTTCATCCTAGATTAAAGGCTAGGGACATACTTTGCATTTTCTCCTCCTGCATTGAAAATACTGTAAATCTAATGAAGCTTACTGGTCCTTTTTGATGCCTACAAAGCAGGAGTAGTCTCTGAAAAGGTTGCAAAACGCTTCCAGCTCACAATTTCCACTGTCAGCAATGTTATCAAGAAACGTCAGTTGATGTGGAAGCCAAGGCAAGATCTAAAAGACCAAGAAAGAACCCCGCGAAAGTTACCCCGTAAATGACTGCAAAGGACATGCAGGAAAGATTAGCCGGCCGAGGAGTAGTGTTGCACAGTTTCATGGTGAAGCCTTGCTAGAACAAATCTGATCTGCATGGAAGCGTCTTTGGGAAGAAGTTGTACCTGCAACTTCATCACGCACGTCAATGTGATGAAAAACCATCCAGACAAGTAGGAGGCTGTTTGGAAACATGCTGTGGACTGATGTGATGATTAAAAAAAAAAAAAGTTAAACATGAGTAGTGATGGGCGAATTTGTGAAAAATTAGTGAAACAGCGCCAGCGTCTCGTTTTTGACTCCGGCGCCAGTTTTTTTTACGCCGGCGTCCGTTTTTTTGAAAAAACGGACGCCGGCGTAAAAAAAACTGGCGCCGGAGTCAAAAACGAGACGCTGGCGCTGTTTCACTAATTTTTCACAAATTCGCCCATCACTACTCATGTTTAACTTTTTTTTTTTTTAATCATCACATCAGTCCACAGCATGTTTCCAAACAGCCGCAAATTTTCGTGAGCGTTTCGCAGAATTTATTTATTTATTTATTTAATTCGCTCCTGGCGAATAAATTCGTCCATCACTAAACATGAGTGAGAGTGGATACATTTTGCTTTGGACTTCTGTGGCAGCCAGTGGCATAGGAAACAAATGTAGTGGGAAGAATGGATTCCGTGAAATAGCTAATTTTGGAGAACAGTGTGAAACAATCATCCAAGAAACTGACGCTGGAAAGGGGATTGCTCCGACAACAAGACAATGACCCTAAACATACCTCAAAAGTCACATGAGCTACTTGAAGAAAAGCTAGCGGAAGGTTGTCATTGCCTTTATTGTCTCCTGACTTAAATGTCACTGAAAATCTGTGGGTAGATCTTAAGCATGAAAGAGGACCTAAGGAGATCTCAGAACTAGAAGTGGATGCAAATCCCTACAACAAAAAATGTAGGACTCTAAGCTGGATTCAAAAGACGTTAACCAGTGATCTGTACAAAGGGGGTGTTACTAAATACTGACTTACTATCGTGAATTGTTGCACAAGCCACAATGACTATTTTTTTTTGTTCCTATAAATTTGTGAAATGTAATGTAACTGTGCATAAACATATGTAAATAAATTGTATTTTAACACAATTCCTGCAGCATTTGTAGGACTTTTCACTTGAAAAATGAACTATGTTTGGCCTGGGACACCCAAACTTTTGCTTTTAACTGTATATGTACATTACGTACCAATGCATTGTTCAACAAAACTATTATAATGTTTTAAAGACAATCAAGGTGCTATTCTAAATTTACTATCCTGTCATGTTGAAATATAGAAATACTGCATTTATTACTCACACTAAAGTAATTAATAAACAGATTAAAATAAGTGATCCCAGAACTGGAACATAAGGTGCTCAGATTACAACTGTAATCCATTCTGAACGACTTCTCTCTGCAATCTATCTTTCAGCTAAATTGTAATCTGAATTGAAATATTTTCCCCCTGTTCCTCTTTCCCATAATTAACACGACAACTTCTTGTGTGCACTCTTCTGACTTGAGCAAAAATGAATAATACAAGTAAATTATCACATAGGGGAATACCAAAATAGTTTTTTTTTAAATTAGGACAACAAGGCTCAAAAGAGAAAATTACATAAATGATCAGATGGCTTACAATTTCCAAGCATCATATTACCCCTGGCTGGATTCTATTATCTTTGCAAAACATGCTCTGGATTTCATCCTAAAAATGACAATTGCAGTCTGTGGGTAAGTATGTCATTTATTACTCACCTAAAATAATACTATCCCAGTGACCAACCTTTTCCTCGGCGTTTGTCATGTATTAAAGATGTTTTATTTTTTTGGTTTCCTTGAATTGAAACAGCAATGGTCGAGTCAAGAGACTCAAGTGCAAAGTCATCAATCATTCACTGTTCGCTGATTCCCAGTGGAACGGGCATGTTCATTTAGAATAGCAGTAATAGTGGTATGTACAAAACAGTACAGTATGTCTGTGTCCACTCATTCAACACTCCGAGTAATGCATTCCAGGGTTTATTCTAACACTTGAGTTTGTTAGGGAAATGTCACAAAAAGTGTTCATACTCTGACATTATAGTTTGTTGGCTAAACTACACAATATGTTTTTATTCTTGCACTTAATTTTGGTAGATGAATCGAACAAAATATATGATATCAAATGTTTAAGGAACACTATAAAAAAACAGTTGAAAAGCAACAGCCATTTTGAGATTTGTTCTGAGACTGTACTTTACTTTTCTGCGTAGCAATCTAATTACTACCCTAGCTACCAAATCTTCTGTGCAAGTGAAAGTTCTGTGGAATCAAAGGGTGAAGGCATTTGTCCATCCAATGGTCCCATTGTACGGGTGGGGTGGGAGGTAGTATGAAACGACAACTTGAGAATACCACAGGACACAAGGTGCACCTAATCCAGCCTTGAATGTAGTACAGCTGAGATGAGTAGGGAGTCAGTACTAGTCTGTTACAACTCTCTTAGCACTCATCCTTGTGAGAAGCCAACCTCAGCTTGAGGAATTGCTTGTGTTTTATGTTATTTCTTTTTAAACTTTATACTGTATAGTGGTGTCTTTACAGAGATTGTTTATTCACATTAATCCTTGCCCCAGTGAAGCTAACAATCTAAGTTTACTATCACTTTAACATAACACCAGGGCCAACATTCACCAAAAGCTTAACCTTACTGTATGTTTTTGGACTATGGAATAAAAATAAAGAAACCCATTAAGACACATAACCCACAAAATAGTGCCAGATTTAAAGAAGACCATATGTGAGACAAATGTGTTCATTCTCTGAATGGTCACCCGTTGAGTAATTTGAATATAGAGAATATGAGAGTTTTATATGGAATATTTCTCATGCAGATAATATGCTGGAGATATCAAATTCCAGAAAGCTTTTTAGGAAATATGTTTTCCTCTCAAAAAGAGGAAGCTAAACACGAGTGGTCATTATCTGGGAGGTGGGAGACTGGAACATTTTAGTTAAAAAAGGAAGTGAAACTTTATATAGAAAGTTGTGGTTGAAAATATCACTTCCTGCTAGAAGAAGTATAAGCTAATTGAGAAAAGCAATTTAGAAAATGCCATTGCTGAGCAAAAGACTATACAGCACACTCAATATATAAATAACAGGAAATGAGTCAACTAAATAGGTCATTGCTTATTATTTGCTTTCTAAATGATTCTCACAAGAATGCTTTGACATAAAAAAACGTTATATGCAAACTGCTATAATTTTTAGAAATAAAGTAGTATCAAAATAATTCCATCCTAAAAAAATAAAAAGGCTTAAAATAAACACAAATGTTGTTTATCACTTTTTTGTCATTATGTATTTCATTTGTAAATGTAAAGAAAGCCATGAATGTCAGTTGACTTTTTATGCGATTGCAGGGTTTGAAACCCTATCAAAATTAGCCATCAAAGTTATCCCAAAGGCACCAGTAACCAGTAGTGTAACCACCATACAGGAGACCCCACGACTGCATTGGAGACCAAGGCAGAGGGAACCCAGTTGATCGTGGGGCCTGCTGTATATTTCTAGTGCTGCTGCCCTCTCATGCCTGCTCGGTGCCAAAGCTGCATGCTGTCTGCAACTGATAGCACCGCCTCCAGCACATATTCAGATTGGGAAGGGCCCCGGTAAACTTTTCTGAAAATGTGAAAGCTTAGGTTCCTTTTATTAAAGGAATTCTGTAATGGGAAAACATATTTCTTTAAAACGCATCAGTTAATAGTGCTACTACAGCAGCTTTTTTTTTCACAAAGAGCAAAAGAGGTTTTTTAATATTATGGGGCTAGTCGTGTTGTTAGTTTCCAAGGTGCCCTTAGTCATGTGACCTGTGCTCTAATAAACTTTACTCACTCTAGGTTGAAGTTATATAATGCCCCTCCCACCCCACCCCCAGCAGCCTCTCACTAGTAAAAATTCAAATCCCACTACGACTCTTACAGTTACATTCATCAGGAGAAACAATAGCTTATCTAAAAGAAGTTACATTAGAAAGAGCTGGTTATTTTTGAAAGCAAAGGATCAGACACAATGACCTGAGATGGCTGCCTACACACCCATATTACAGGTAAAAATAATACACTTATTGGTTCAATTTTATATGATAGACTGGGTTATTTGTAATGTACACAGTATAATTTACAAACAAAAGCTACACCATAAAAATCATGACAGTATTCCTTGCAAGTTCTCCAGGAATTTAAAGCATCAGCAACACCAGACAATAAAAGGATTTATATGAAATTCTATACATTATAATGCACTGATACCCTGCACTGCTACAACATGGTATCTTTGTATGAGGAACACAACTACAGTTTATAAAAATACATTGCTGTGTAGGCATATAGGCAACTATTTTGAATTAGACCTGTAGGAACCATGATTACAAAACAAAAGCTGCATAGAATACAATAGTTTCAGTTCCTACAGGAAACTAAACAGGAGCCAAATGTCATTCATATAGAATGAAAACATTTCTAATCAAAATAGAACATTTCTTGTCAAGAAATAATGTTTGTAAGTGCTGGAAGAACAGATACATTCTTTAAAGTTAAACAAATATTTTCACCTTGGCTTAACTTGAGCTTCATATAGCCTATTAATAGCCCTGCTGTAGAGCCTGCAATAATTATGTCATACGTATAATGTAAAGTGTCAGTGGCTGAAAAGTAATATTGGGCTCCCAAATATGAACGCATTTCCTTTCATGAATCATTTCACTCATTTTATCAGTGTATCATGGTGCCATTGTATGTTGCACTGTGCCTTCTGTTGAACTAAAAATCTGGGGCAAAGCACATACAGTAGTGCAGGTCATACAGGAGTACAGATGTAATTGTGAAAATGGATTGAAGATGGTATGAGGAGGAATGCAAGATTCTGCCTTTGGTGAGCGAATAACAGCCTACACTTAGGTGCAGATTTATCAAAAGTCGAATTTCTAAATTATGTGATTTTTTTTTTTAACTATAATTAATATGAATGTACTCACAACTCAAATGGGAGGTTATTTATGAACGTCTAATATTCGATCGAATACGAACTACCGAAAATTTGAATCAAATTTGAATCGAGTTTTCCTCCGGAAAAAAACCCCTTTTAATGTCAGGAAGGCAAATAAAAATCTCAAATGGTTTTAATTCAAATTTACCATTAAAACCTTAATACATATTCCCCTTAGAAGCTACAGCAAAAGGTGAAAAGTGAGGATATAAGCAAATAAAAATTGGAGGGTCTAGTAAGTCTGATAGAATGTGTAAATGAGAAAAATTTCCAAAATAAAAAGATAAAATGGAGACATATAAAACAGCATTATATACTTTAATAACAGTTGTCGAGACAGAAAAAAGACAACTGCATGTCAGTTTTGCAATCTCTTTAGCTGTAATGGATTGTACCCTAATGGAAGTGATTCAGATCTGCTGGGGGAAAATATGACCAAGAGGCTGGAGGAGAGTTTAAACTAGGCAAGTGGTATGAGTTAGCAGTATGGAGAAACTAGTACAGATAGGGCTGCGTGATTAGAATGGGGTCCTTGGAGGCGAATAAGGGGGCACATAGTATAAGAGAGATGGCAATCCTACTATAACAAATGATGAACTAAATAACTAACTAATTAACTAAATAGTATATGTGATCCATTGAACCATTTGGAGAGTCTCAAAGATGTGACCATGCACTTAAAATGTCATCACAAATAAAGAGAAAGAGTTATACTTTAGATATAGTGCATACTAATCAACCTTGTATCCAATGAGCATGTTGTTGCATAAGAGACAGGGAGTTACCTATCTTTGTGTGTCTCTTCATATGTATATTAGATCAATAAATAGAATAGCAGAGTGCTCTAATTATTACTTTGCCAATACTGCAAAGAAATTTCATTAATGACAATTCTCACTATACATACCACATATACATACTTGTTTATATCATTTTATAATCTCAGTTTAGCTTATAGTCTCCTTTGTATCATCATATAATTATGCATTGTTTGCTACTTGCCGTATCCTATTTCTTTTCTGAACTAGCATTTGCATTTTAATTATTGGCACATGGTTTTCCTTATGGCAGGTTTTTTTTTCAACTATAAAGAGCAAAGGAAGGCAAAATTATTCCATCAGATGCTGGCAGGGCCCGAATTAGGGGTTTGCAGAAGAGGCAAGTGTCTAGGGCACAATGCTTGGGGGGCACCAGGCACGTACCTACACGTATCCTACCCCTAGCCTGGCCAGTGCCCCCTTACTGTGCAGTTTCTCTCCCCCAAGCATTCATACAGTATGCAGCCCTGAGCAAACATGCATGAGCTCGTCTCCATATATGCGCATACACATGAGCGTGCGACTAGATGGTAGCAACTTGGCCGGCCGGGTTGCCTAGGGAGCTGGTCAGCTTGGCCCGGCGTTGGAAAGTGTCAGTGGCTGAAAAGTAGTATTAGGTTCCCAAATATGAACGCATTCCCTTTCATGAATCATTTCACTAATTTTAACTCCATGCACTCAGTATTATATAATAATACTTTCCTCCACAAGTTTTATTATTTAACAAGGAACAGGGTTATTTATTTTATTTCAGGGTAACACAGGACAACAAATCATCAAGATTTATTGTAGGTGGAAGCACTGCAAGTAATATAACAAGAGTGCAGATGTTTCTAGTACAACCCATTACCTCAGTGCTCATTAGATCACACAATCTTTATTTTTTCTACCAGCTTTAATAGCACGGTTATTTTCTGTCTCATTTGGATTCTTAACATTTGTATACTTTAAAATGATTGTGTTTTCGCTCCTTCGTTTGATTGTTATTATCTCCCTCACCCACTGTAACACTTTATGAAGTCATCAGCGATCTAATCGGAAATTGGGATTTCTTACGATTTTCTATGCATCTTATTAGATTTATTAGACTTATTAGACTATTGTTGTAAAGTAATTGTCAGAGTACCTTGTGGTCGAGGGTCTGGATGAAGTTAAAGATAGAAAAACTGGGCCCAACATGAACCTATCCCCAAAGGCGTTGGGAGCCATGTCATTCCCCCCACCCCCCATTCCTACCTTAGTTGGCTTTCACCCTAGTCCTCCCCAGTCTCAACACACATTAGTGGAAAGCCCCTTCACAACCCATGCCAATACTAACCCACCTATTAGATGGAGGAGAAATTGATCAGTGTTTCTTTGTTTCTATATTAGACAAATGTAGATATTTTGTATTAATTTGTTACAACTAACATGCTTTACTATATTCACAATATGTTTGAAAAAACATTTAACCTTATAAATAATAATTTAAAAAAAAAGTTACACAGGGAAAGAAAATTTACAACTTTGTATAAAAGCCCTAGTATCCCTATAATGACCAGGCTTTCTTGTTATTTATCAATATGTAATAATACGTTTTATTTCATAACTTTATAACCAAAAAGCCAGGTTGGACCTCAAAATAACATTACTAATAATTTTAAATGCTGAAGAGGCCAGGAGCCTGTTGAGTTTCTTGTTTATATTAGCTAACACCAAACTGTTTATTTATGTCCGGACTGAGAATACCTAGCTTAAGGTTTGTTGACTGAAAAGGCTATTCATTTTTATTCTCAAGGGAACGCACTACTTTAGTCAAAAACTGAAACTAAAATAGAATTCCTGGTAAATAGCTCACATGAACATCACAGCTATGTTTCTTTCCTGCAAAACAGATAAACTGGTAAATATTTGATGTATCTGTACAAACACACATAGAGAAGTATTATAGAAAGGGTCACAAAAAGTATCAAAATAAGTATATTTACACTCCAGCATGCTTTGCTATATTTCCAAACAATCACCAAGTACCAAGTAAGATAAAATTAGTGAGTACAGTGAAGATTTAACAGTTTCTTTGGAATGAAGAAAAAAAGAAAACATTGGCAGCTTTTAAATGCTGACATTTTTCTTTGCTACAAAAGCCCATTCGGGTAAAATTAAAGAAATTGCCAAGGTTTTTTAACCTCAAACTCGTGAGTTAGGAAACTCATGTGTGGTTTCCTTAAAGATAAAAAAACTTTGAGTAATAGTAAATAGGCCCGTAACTGTAATATGCCTGTCCCAGATGCAAAAAAAGAAATAATCTACAAATAAAATATATAATTAAAACACCAATATATAAGCTGAATAAATAATAAATAGCCTGTAACCAATTGTCCAGAAAGCTCAGAATTACTGTAAGGTGTCTCCCATTATTCTAATTATACAATTCTAATTTTTAAAAATTATTTTCTTTCTCTCTGTAATAATAAAATAGTAGCTTGTACTTGATGGTAACTAAGCTGCATGAATCTTTATTGGGGGACAAAACATTCCTATTGGATTTATTTAATGTTTAACGTATGGTGATCAAAATCCCTTATACAGAAAAGCCCAGGCTCCAAGCATGACATGGGCAGGGACAATTACCTGCCTTTTTCCCCCAAACTGGCCTAGGAATAACCAACTCACTCACCATACATTTTATTTGTTGGAGTCTTTTTGTCCACAGCTTTATTGCACAAAATATTATTCAACAATAGATAACACATATATCAATAACAGTTATATTAACAACATTACAAACATACAAATATGAACAGTGATATACCATAAACTTTTTAATCCTCTGCAATGCCCCTGGCAATGGACCCAATTAGGTGCATGCAATCGTATAAGCCACCAGCCGCTTGTGCCTTCTAGCATGATGGGTACGCAGGACTGCATGCTAACACCAATACAACATACCCTCCCAGAGACCACCGCTCTTAAGCTGGCCATAGACGCAAAGATCTGATCGTACGAATCGAGGATTCGTGCGATTTTCGAACCGTGTGTGGAGAGTCCCGACATTTTTCGTCAGGCGGAGATCGGTCGTTTGGACAGGTTAAAAGATTTCTGTCGGCTGCCGATAATATCTCTGCGTGTATTGCCGATCGTACGATTTTCAGTGGGAGACTGTCAAGCTTTGGTTGGACATAGATATCGTACGATTGCGGTCAGGGGCGAACATTGCTGATCTGTTCTTTAACTAATCTGACTGGTAAGACTTTGATCTGAATGGTTAGTGGCGGGTTGGGAGATGGGAAAGTCCGATCGTACGATGATTTGTACAATCGGATCTTTGCATCTATGGCCAGGTTTAGAGAGGAACACCACCAACCAAGTTCCATTAACCAACTTGGGACTTGGTAAAAAACGCCACTTAATTAACTCTCCCCATTGCCAGGGACCCGCCGCCCAGCTGTGACAACGGGCTATTCCCTCTCATCACCTCTTGGTTAGTCAGCCCAATACTCACCATTCCACATCAACTTATCCTGTGCCCCACTAACCCAGGCCACAATTGTGACAACTAGCACAAAGGGTTAATACAAGGGAGGGATGGTGGGACTCCTTTTCTTCTTCCAAAATGGATGCCCTCCTTAGCAGTTAGTGCTATACATCCCTTTACAACTCCACCCCCCCAACTACGTCACTAAAACCATTGCTAATCCCCTGCCAGGCAGCTTTGTCCCGCCCCTGTCATGCACCCTTTGCCAGCATGCACTGTCCTGGGTTTCACTTTTTTGATAATAGATCCTACACCTGTAATTTGCAATATATCTCAATACTTTTTATTTTAATCTCTGTTTTTGGGACTGGTCTACTAGCCATTAGTTAACAAGCCCTGAATTTCATTTAGCTTGGGCTCTGTCATGGCTATAAATTGCAAGTACAGTCTCATGGTCCATAATGCTTGGTTTACTTGTGATTCAGGACCACAGTTTCCATGACCAGCACACTTATGACTCTTCCAATCAATTGTTTGCTATGGGTGTGATGTGTGCAAACTTTAGATGCTTTATTACCAGAATGCAGGGTGCTTGATACAAAAGTGAACTGCATTGCTTTTATTATTTCTTCCACCATCTTGCATGTATTAGTTACAGAAGAAATGGCAATTCAGTTAAATATAATTAGGTTTTGAGACTGGGATTTTGTTGTTTGTTTTTTCATTCTCATCCTCATCACTAGTTCAAATTTTACCAGATTACTCTTTCTCTCTCCCCGTTCATCTTGTATAGATTTTAGTAAACTGAATTTCATGCTTCACATACTAATGAAATAAGGTTTTGGGAAGTGTCAGAATCTGTGTATTGGTCAAGGAGTATGGGAACAAAAAGTTTCCATTAGAACTGCTGATCCTAACTTTGTTCCTCTACTGTTTCCATTTTTGGAAGTTGGCTAATGCTATCAGGAAGAAGCTATCAATTAATATGTATAGATGAAATTTGAGTTTTTTTACTTGGCATCACTTACTAATTAAAAATACTCCTCAAAATGTATTTCAGCATATTCCTGACCTAAACTAAAACTTACAAAATAGAACTAATATTTCAACTAAATGCATAGCAAACCCAGTTTAAAACACACCTGACACAGACCAGTGTGGGAACCCTGCAGCTGCCATCTGGTAAATGCCCCCAGGTATCTTCAGTGAGATTAAACCAGTATGAAATGGGAAGCAGCAAACCCTGTTGCCATTAAATAGATTAATATAATGATGCATATTTCTTATAAAATGGTCAATATAGGAAAGTACATCTGCAACATTTCCCATAACCATTTCAATATTTTAACAGTGTTTTTTTTTTTTGGAAATTCAGATAAACAATTCACTCTGAAATAATTAGGACATGATGTCACAGCTCCTTAAACATTTTTGTTGATTTAATGCGCCCAGCTTTTTATTGATACTTTAAAATTCAACTAACTTGGCATTAAATCAGCCAACTACACGTGTGAGGTGTGAGAATCCACTCTGGCGTTGGCTTGCAAATAGTATGGCAATAAACCTCAGTGTTTAGCAGAGGCAAGAAATGTACTTTTTGACTTGGTTATGTATAAATATGTGCACCATTGAACATTGATAAGGATTTTATATAGTGTTATATCTTAAAGTACATTTAAAACCATTAATTTATGAGGATTAATGGTTTAAATATACTTTAAGATATAAGACTATATAAAATCCTACTGTATGTAGTATGCAACTAAGCAGTATAGCTTGTACCCAGGGCTGCTAGTAAGATAACTTTTTGTGTCTCACCAAATGAAGAAACTCCTGTAAAAACCTGATAGCTAACTGGCAGCTAGTAATTGTTTTAAAAGGAAGCTACAGCCTTTTTTTTAGGTTTTTAAGGGATTCTGTCATGGTAGAACATGTGTTTTTTAAAACACATCAGGTGGTAATGCTGCAGAATTCTGCATTGAAATCTGTTGAATGAGCAAACCATTTTTTATATATTTAAGCCCCTTTTATGGGGCTAGACATGCTGTTAATTTCCAGGTGTCCTCAGTCATGTTACTTGTGCTCTGAAAAACTTCATTCACCCTTTACTGCTACACTACAAGTTGGAGTGATATCACCCCACAATATATCACAATAACAAATGTATTACATCTGTGAATGGATTATTTGTTTTTCTACTCCTCTAACAGTGACTCAGCAAAACCAGGGAGTGGGAAGCGAAAGTTATTTCAATTAATTGTTTAGTCAGAGGAATTAAAAAACCACAGGAGCCAACCCCCCCCCCCCCTGCACATTATCTTTAGTAATCAGAGGCGCCAATGCAAGAGTCTGTCATCTGATTGTCTGACAACCAATTGACTGTAAATGTAATTAATGGTATTACAATAGCCTGTGATGGGGCCCTTAATTTCAAATATTGAAATTTATCATGTACTGTCTCTTTAAATATTCGACTTCGACTATTCGCCGTCTATAAGCTGCCGAATTGCTGTTTTAGCCTATGGGGGCCTCCTAGAACCTATTTGGAGTAAATTTTTGGACTTTGAAAAATTTTTGTGGGGAAAAACTTCAAATCGAATTCGATCGAATGCATATTCCTTCGATTCGTATGATTCGAATTCGGCCGAATACGGAACTATTCGATCGAAAACTGACCTATTCGACAAAAAAAAAACTTCAACTTAATTTCGGTTGGTCTTTTGGAATTCAAATTTCGAAGTTTTTTCAATTCGAAATTCGACCCTTGATAAATTTGCCTTTAATTAATCAATTCTCATATAGGCACAGATTTAATGTATAGGGAAAAGCATGTCCCATGACTCATAACATGAAAAATCAAAATTTTAATTCTATGGGAAAGTTAGGGGCACATTTACTATTGGTCGAATATCGAGGGTTGATTGACCCTCGATATTCAACCCTCGAAGTTAAATCCATCGCCTTTGAATATCTAACGATTCGAAGGATTTTAATCCATCGATCAAATGATTTTCCTTCGATCCCAAATTAGCTAGAAAGCCTATGGGGACCTTCCCCATAGGCTAACATTGATGCTCGGTAGGTTTTAGGTGGCAAAGTAGGTGGTCGAATTTTTTTTAAAGAGACAGTACTTCGACTATCGAATGGTCGAATAGTCGAACGATTTTTAGTTCTAATCGTTCGATTAGAAGTCGAAGGTCGAAGTAGCCAATTCGATGGTCGAAGTAGCCAAAAAAATACTTTGAAATTCGAAGTATTTTTTATTCTAATCCGTCACTCAAGCTAAGTAAATGTGCCCCTTAGAGTTAAATAAGGACATACGTTTTTCCTTAGTGAATCAATTTGGCCCATAATGTATTTCTTTTTTCGTGTTTCACAAAACCATGAAAAATTCACCACAAAACGGTACTGGGTGAAAAGTTCTCTCATCAGCATCAAACTCATATAATTGCATTATAGCGTATTTTGTAGGGAAAATGCATAAAGTCCCAAATTAGGAGAAACCTGCACACGGAGTTCAAATATAAATAACATTCATCTGCCATTGAGATTCTTATTCTTGCTATCTTTAAAAAAAAATGTCCAAGAGCTATTTCTGTGCGAAGGCATATGACTGCATTTACAGTTCCATTTGTCATTGCCTGCATGATCGAAGGCTGTGCCTATCATTTCAGGGAAATGAATACAGTGCAGCTATCTTTAACATAAAATGACTTGTGGAGCAGCTGCTCAATTCCAAACTAGTTTGTGGTTTGTCTCAGGTTATGGATCGAGATGCAAAGTGGAACCTGTGCCAGTAAACTATGACTTCAAAGGGAATTTAGCTGTTAAAAACTATTTACAAGTCCTTAGAAAAAGTGCAGAGGATTAACGCTCTATTGAGAATTCAGGCCTGCGTATCATCTAGAAAGTGTGGCCATTTGTTAAAAATGTGTTCGGCTACTTTGCTGTCAGCTTTTCCTAAATGTACTAGGACTGAGCAACCTGTGGTTATCCAGCTGCTCTGTAACTAGTATTGCTGTCATCCTCAGCTGGCTCTGCTAGGTCAGCTTCAAGTGGAAAAGTTGATATCCCTCACACTGTAAGGATTAGTTGCTTTGATCACCACTTTTTAGCTTGTTGATCAAATAACCTGTGATCAGTGTGGGTAACCCCCAGCTGTTAGTGATCACAAGCAATGTGAGTAGCCATCAGTCTGTAAAACACACATTCATACCCAAGCCCTAAGTGAGTGTGTTTTATAACCTATGCACAGAACATGATAAAATACAAAACATAAAAAGCTGTTATCATTAAAATAGCTATTTGTGGCATTGTGAAATCAAGTCAAGACAATCATGGCCTTATATATAAGGGCAATAATCATAGTAGGAGAGTGACTCACTCCTCTTCTAATTACTGTTAAAAGCAATTTATATCCAGGCCTAAGAATCTCTTCTTTCTTTTCTTCAGATCATATCAGTTTGGCCATCCAAGTATGAGTGTATATTGCATGAATATCCATGAGATATCTGACTGTAAAATGATTCACATTGAAGAATCACACAACAGGGCAATATCAGAGCAAATTGCCCTTTGTTATTCTTGAATTTTGCAGTTAATGTGATGTATTTTTCCGTCAGTGATAAGAGTGCAATCTCTCTAGCCAGTGACTAATCCCATTTTACAGAACTTTGTACATTTTTAGAAATCCACACATAATCTCACTGGCCCTTTGAAATTCCGGATGACTAATTAAAATCACTATACTTGCTCAAAAATCAGAGGGTGAATATCAGCGTATCAACCTCAAAATGAAATGCCAACACTATGTTAGCAGCATCCTTATCCCTAATGCAAAACTTATGGGCTTATTTATCAAAAATCTAAGTTTTTGAGGATTTTCTACTTTGAATAGACTCATAGGGGCCGATTCACTAACTTCGAGTGAAGGATTCGAAGTAAAAAAACTTCGAATTTTGAAGTGTTTTTTGGGCTACTTCGACCATCGAATGGGCTACTTCGACCTTCGAGTACGACTTCGAATCGAAGGATTCAAGCTAAAAATCGTTAGACTATTCGACTATTCGATAGTCGAAGTACTGTCTCTTTAAGAAAAAACTTCGACCTCCTAGTTCGCCATCTAAAACCTACCGAACTCAATGTTAGCCTATGGGGAAGGTCCCCATAGGCTTGCCTAAGTTTTTTTGGTCGAAGGATAATCCTTCGATCGTTGGATTAAAATCCTTCGAATCGTTCGATTCGAAGGATTATTCCTTCAATCGAACGATCGAACTATTTGCGCTAAAATCCTTGACTTCAATATTCGAAGTCGAAGGATTTTAATTCCCAGTCGAATATCGAGGGTTAATTAACCCTCGATATTCGACCCTTGGTGAATCGGCCCCATAATTTTAAAAAAAATTAAATCTTTGCTTATTTATAGAAAAAATCTGAATATAAAAAACTTGATTGAATACAATTGTGGAAAAAACTCTGAATACCTCAAATTTGTGAGTTTTACGAGTTTAAAAACTGGATTTATGAGTTTATAAGCTCCAAAAAACTCATAAATGTCAAATTTTAAAAAAATAACTTGAATTTTGCCTAGGACAACGCCCACTGACTTCTGCACAAACTTGCAAACTTTTAGATGCCAGTTTTTTTGTGCTTAATAAATACCACCATTCAAGTTTTTGAATTGTGTAAAAAATTTTAAACATTGATAAATTAATGTAAATACATTTTTGTACAGGCTAACATTAGCATTGGCTTGATTACTGCAGAGCATCTAAAATCTACCCCAAGTCGCAAATTAGACCTTTCAGTTCATTATTGCTTTCATGAGAATATAGCCAAGGTAGGTGTGGCAAGGATATTTTTGTTGGCTCTGCTTTAAAGTGTAGTAAATTAAGAAGGAAGGGATATACTGGAAGAAGAGATATACTGGAAGAAATATGCAAATCCATGTGCAGTAAATGCCAGCATTTTCCATTTAGATGGAGAATTTACTAAAAATGTGTTGCAAAACAATTACTGTATTTTTGAGTTTCCTTCTTAAAATAGAGGTACTTTCAGCATACTACAGGGGTTTCTTATTGTATACACCCAAGTTAACCATGAACTCAGCAAATGATTTTCAGAAGTGTCGAGTTTTAAAGGAAAACTAAGCAACTTATAGGAAAGTAATGTCAAAAAGTGAAAAGATTTTTTTTTACATTAAGAGGCAGATTTACTAGAATTCGAATGTTAAAAAAAGTATTTTTTTGGGTACTTCGACCATTGAATTGGTCAAATTATTTCGAATTCGATCGAATCGAATGATTCGAACAATTTGAAGTAAAAATCATTCGACTATTCGACCATTCGATAGTCGAAGTACTGTCTCTTTAAAAGATACTTCGACTTCATGCTTCGCCACTTTAAACCTACCGAGGTGTAATGTTAGCCTATGTGGACCTCCCCCAGCACTTTTCTAACATTTTTTGGATCGAATAAAAATCCTTCGATCGATCGCTTAAAGTCGTTCTATACAAAGGAATTTTTCGTTCGATCTAACGATTTTTACTTCGATCGAAATATTTGCACTAAATCCTTCGAATTCGATATTCGAATTCGAAGGATTTAACTTCGAGGATCGAATTCGAGGGTTTGTTAACCTTTGAAATTCGACCCTTGATAAATGTGTCCCTTAAAGTTTGTATCTATCTAGTGAGCACTTAAAGGGGAAGGAAACCTAGTCGGCGCAAACCCAACACCCCCCCTCCCGTTTGTTGCCCACCCTCCCTCCTTCCCCCTGGCCTACCCGTCCCGCTGGGCAAATGCCCCTAACTTGTTACTTACCCTTCTGTGCAGGTCCAGTCCAGGGAGTTCACCGACGACATCTTCTTCCACGCGATCTTCTTCCTGCTTTGAACAATGCATGCGCAGTAGGAGCATTTGCCGGTACGATCTACTGCGCATGCGCATGACTTTTGTCGCATGTGCAGTAGATCCGTACCGGCAAAATGATCCTACTGCGCATGCGCCAAAACGCTGTTCACAGCAGGAAGAATATCGCGTGGAAGAAGATGTCGTTGGTGGACTGGACCTGCGCAGAAGGGTAAGTAACAAGTTAGGGGCATTTGCCCAGCGGGACGGGTAGGCTAGGGGGAAGAAGGAGGGAGGGTGGGCAACAAACGGGAGGGGGGGTGTTGGATTTGCGCCGACTAGGTTTCCTTCCCCTTTAAATATAAACTATTTCCTGGCCACGAATGTCCTGCTTTGTATGAAAAATGTTTCAATACAATGTCTTGTAGAGAGACATTTGATCTCTGTTTATCTATTCAATTTATGGCCGATTCAACTTCCCCTGTGTGTAGCCATAGGTTCCCCCCATGACTACACAGCAACTTATATATGTAAGCACTGGTAGTCCTTCTGAAGCAAATACACACTTTTTACCAGTTCATTATACTTAAATGCGTATAAAACACTGGTTCTTTAAGTTTCTTGATAGTTCACAATCACTGTAGCCTGCTGGCTGTGTATTCCAATGCTCACATTCTCTGGTTACCCTAAGCACAAGCATTTTATGATCCAATCATTTTGTTAGAAGGCAGCATCATGAATGACTTTCCTGGCAAGGGTGAGACTTTCAAACTATATCCTGGAGAAGACAAGCAACTAATGCAAAACCTGGCAGAGGATTACAGCTTTAATAAAAGTCAGTTTGGCAGCAGCATTCATAATGGATTGAAGTAGAGCCAGCAACACTGAGCATTAGCAAACTAAAGAAAGGCATTTTCTTTTTACCATTAGTGATGGGACGAATTTGTTGATGTCTAAATTGACGCCAGCGACAATATGACGCGCATTAAAGACAATGGCCAGGCATTTAATTGTCGTTGGTGTGGGAATTGTCGCCAGCGTAAAATATCATATCACTTCTTATTGAGGACTGTCATTCTTAATGATATGATCAGATGAGCCCAATGTTTTACCCAAGATAGGTGAGAGATCCTCTTGATTAGATATTTAGGTATATGTCCAGCTTAAAGGAAAACTATACCCCCAAAATGAATACTTAAGCAACAAAGTAATTGGCATATGAAAGAATCTTACCAAACTGGAATATATATTTGAGTAAAAACTGCCCTATATATCTACATTTTGTGATGGTCTCTGTGCTGCCTCAGAGATCACCTGACCAGAAACTCTAACTGAAACAGGAAGAAGTGTGGAAGCAAAAGACAGAACTCTGTCTGTTTATTGGCTCATGTGACCTAACGTGCATGGTTTGTTTGGTATGTTTGTGTGCACAGTGAATCGTACGATCCCAGGGCGTGGCCCTTATTTTTTTACATTGGCAGTTTTCTATTTAGGATTACCCAATGGCACATGCTACTAAAAAAGTATGTTATTATGAAAATGGTTTATTTACATGAAGCAGGTTTTTACACAAGCTTGTTTTATGCAATATCTTTTTATAGAGACCTACATTTTTTGGGGCTATAGTTTTCCTTAAAGTTTTAACATCAAACTGTGTGCTGAAACTGCACCATCTGTTTACCTATAAATATATATATAGCATTCATTCAGTTCTGTAAAATCCTTGTTTCCCTGTGTCTTACTAAAGGTAGAAGGCACAGAAGACACAGTGTGAACAAATTTGAAGATATCTTTGCCTTATACACTAGTGCGTGGCTTGACAGGCCTTGAGTAACTGCTCTGGGCTGGAGAATGACCAAGATTTCATTAAATCCCTTGCAAAAACAGCACTGTAGGCTCCTAGGTGGACACATCTGGAATAAGAAACCAGCTGTGATCCCTACAGTTCTGCTTAAAAAAAAAAACAGTTTGAAAAAAAAAAAAACCAGTTTAATAGTTGTAAAAAAGTTGTAATATGTTCTGCAGGAACTTTAATGACATACTGTAACCGACAATGCTTTCAAACACACAGAGGTACATTATATGTGGATAAAAATTGTATTGGCCGTATTCAATGCAGTTTCATTTTCTAAACTACTCTAAACTGATCTGCTCCCAATGTGTAAATCCTAAATCTTGTGTAAATTATCCATGAACTTCCAATTGCAAGGTCTCTAGAATTTCATATTTGGAAAAATTGTTCTTTGCAAGTCAAATTTTGATATAGTAATCATATAAATTTGTGCCAAAAAAGTAGTAAACATGATTCTTGAAATCAAAGCACAGCTTTAGATGGCACTCCCACCACCAATAAACATTTGTTATGGGAGACACAGTTATATTATCATGTATTTCTCAAGCCCATATAAAATCTCCAGATTGTTTAGGCAGAATCAGTTGAAGGATCAGGGCTTATCTGACCTGGTTCATAACCATGATCTTTTCAATGCAGTTTTTCAGCTTGATTATCACTGAACATAGGCCATTATAATGGTGTAAAATTATTCAGTATCAATATTGATCAAAGATTCTTACCTTAATAAAATATCTGAATTAGATTTATTCTGACTCATATTGTTGTACTAAGACTACTTGAAGTTCCAGGTCTAACCCATAAAGTAACATCTTTGGACAAAAACCTTATTTAAAGGCCCTGAATCAGGGCCTTTAAATAAGGTCTTTGTCCAAAATTATTTTAAGTATTTCTGCTGCAAAATATCAGGGCCCCTGATATTTTGCAGCAGAAATACTTAAAATAATTTTTAAAAACATTCATGAAATTATGAAGTAAATACTGAATAGAACACTTTGCACTAATTGAGTATTATTTATTGCTACCTAGAGCCCCAGTCCTTGCATAATTTTTGCAGCTTATATATAACATTGCTGCTTGATCATGAGTATGCCTTTTGTTTTCTGGCTTATATCTTCCTGCAGGCGCAACTCCCCATCAAGTATATGTTTCATTGTACAGTGGGTAAACATGTTATGATTTCTTATTGTATACACGCAAGTTAACCATGAACTCAGCAAATGATTTTCAGAAGTGTCTTTTGCTGAGCAACAAAGCAACTTATAGGAAAGTAATGTCAATAAGTGAAAAGATTTTTTTTTTACATTAAGAGGCAGATTTACTAGAATTCGAATGTTAAAAAAAGTATTTTTTTGGGTACTTCGACCTTTGAATTGGTCAAATTATTTCGAATTTGATCGAATCGAATGATTCGAACAATTTGAAGTAAAAAACGTTCGACTATTCGACCATTCGATAGTCGAAGTACTGTCTCTTTAAAAGATACTTCGACTTCATACTTCGCCACTTTAAACCTACCGAGGTTTAATGTTAGCCTATGTGGACCTCCCCCAGCACTTTTCTAACATTTTTTGGATCGAATAAAAATCCTTCGATCGATCGCTTAAAGTCGTTCGATACGAAGGATTTTTTCGTTTGATCGAACGATTTTTACTTCAATCGTTTGATCGAAGCATTTGTGCTAAATCCTTCGAATTCGATATTCGAATTCGAAGGATTTAACTTCGAGGGTCGAATTTGAGGGTTTATTAACCCTCGAAATTCGACCCTTGATAAATGTGCCCGTTAAAGTTGGTATCTATCTAGTGAGCACTTAAATATAAACTATTTCCTGGCCACGAATGTCCTGCTTTGTATGAAAAATGTTTCAATACAATGTCTTGTAGAGAGACATTTGATCTCTGTTTATCTATTCAACATGTTATTATCGCTCAAAAGAACAACTGCTGCTAGATAAATTCCAGTCCTCATATATATATTCACCTTGTGTATTTGCACACTGCAGAAAGTCTTAACCATCTCATCTTTTATTTTACACAGTGCACAGTAGAACCAAATTCCTACAAGAAACAGAAGTCCTTAAGAATTTTCCGCATTACATTAAAAATAATTTGTTATTTAAGCAATACATTCCACAGAGTAATGCTTATCAAATCCTCTGAGTTGTCTACCTGTCATCTGCTAAGAGGTTACGTATTTCTGGGTAATGTACAATTTAGTTGATTGGAAGCCAATATACTGTACTGAAAACTTATGTTAGCATAACACTGGTTCATCTTTCTTACTCAACCTCCTGTGTAACCATAATAAACAATGTTACGATTTCTGTCATTTGTGGAAACAGTGATGTCATTGAAGGAAAAAAGAACATTTTCTAAGAAATTTAGAATTGCATAGGAAAAAAACACAAAGGGCATATCAAATGATTGCCTTTGCTTCTATAAATCACACACAATAAATTAAAGTAATAGCTCTGGACCTATTTGTCACAGAGAGGGAGGCTCTATCTTCTTCCCTTTTTACAATTTTTCTCATGGATCATATAGAAATGTTTTCTTCTCTGCCAAATCCTAATACCTAGCCAAACCAAATCTGAACCCTTAAAATCATCACTTTTGAACATGTGACAATGGTAAATGCCTTTTTCTTTTTGAGAGTGCTGTGTGCACAAGTTTATTCCCCCCAGACTTCAGATACTGAAATTAGCATCATACTTATCATCATTTGAAAATTCAGGTTTGGTTTTTGCCTGAATCTGTTACAGAAGATTCAGTATTTGGTTCAAGTCAGTGCATCCATATGATAAAAAAAATTAAAACAAAGATGGGAAGTAATAATATTGACTTCTTGATTATGATGGGAACTCTGATGGAGGCCTGCTGAAAACTTTTGCCTTGAGGTTTAAAGTTGCTTTTGTCCCTTTTGACTTCTGTAATTAGTTTTAGTTGAACTACTCACTAACAACCCAATCTTAGTTATATAACAGAAAGTGTTCGACAAGTCACTAATTATCTTGCACACAGAGTTAAAGTGATAGTGACACTAAAAACTACTTTTTAAAATATGAATGTACATTAAACGTTACCTATAGGTCATGTTGATCATTATTTGCTGAGAGGTTTGTTTATCTAAGATATTGTTAGCTGAAGTTTCTAAACCTGACTGTTTTGCAAACCTGACTGTCCCATCTCAGCCTGTCAGTTAAAGTTTCTAAAGCTAATGGACTCCTGCTGCACAAATATGGCAGCCCCCTCATACAGGAACAGGGGGCATCAAACAGGTAATGTAAAAGCATTGTGCAAATACTTTATGGCAAAGTTTTAAGTAGCTTTCAAAGGCAATATTATGATAGATGTAAAAAAAGAGTTTCGTTTCTGATGTCAGTATCTCTTTAACTGACGTAAACCTCTGCCAGAAAGTTAGGACAAGCTTTAGGCAATACAATATAATCCTTTTTAAGGACTAAAATCCTTTTTTTAAATAAGCTGCTTTATGCAAACCTAAACCCCTGATGAATTTTTTTAAACAATTATATATTTTTTTTAAACAATTATAATGGGAAAAGGGATCACTGCCAGTTTAGTATAACTTAGCAAAATGTGGACATCCCATTTAAAAGAGAACTATACCCCCCTAAACTTTCTGGCATTGCTCCCCTCTCCATCCCTGAGGTGTGCATTAGTTAAAAAAACCCTTTAAAAAAAATCTGACCCTTAAATGCAGAAAAGCACAGCAAAGCTCCCGGTCACCATCTTCTGGCATCTGTCTTTCAGTCTCATTGTCGATTTGCGCATGCACATTTGAAGCTGATTCCTTGGCCCAACTGTGCATGCACCCGCAGGCTTCGTGTTGGTGAAGAGACCCAAAGCCAACACTACCCTGCACTCATTTTTGTCTCATACACATTTGGACAAAAATCACAGTGCTTAGCTTTCTGCACTTTCTCCCCTTGCCCTGTTCATGAATAAGTCCTGTTGTATTCATGACAGCTGTTGGTTTAGGGGCACCACAAAGTTGCAAATTATGCTTCATGCTAATGTCTGCACCACTTCACAATGAAACAAAGCTATAACAAGAATAATGAGCAAAATGGGCATGTGTTCATGCTAAGCAGGGGAGAAGTGATGCAGGTTGTTTAGAACTGTAATGTATAAAGAGTAGAATAGCAACCATGCTTGGCTTTAAACAAATAAATATAATAATAAGTAATACAAACCTACATTCTGAAAACATGAAGTAAGTTCCACTTTATTACAATACCCATTATGCTTCATAATGTTTACAAAAAACAATTTTCTTCAAGTACTGAACTGCATTCATTGTGCTACCCTGTATCATCCCCATCATCTTAGTTGAACAGAAAATCCACCGAAGTGTAAACCTGGCAAACTGCACCATCAGTTGATTTTTCTGACGGTTTGGAAAAAAATTTAATAAATGTCTTCGTGTTGAAGTTAATCTTAGTTGACAGATTTTATAATATACTGCCCACAAAATTCTGATTTCACAGTTTTCAGCATTAGCCGAAACATTGTACAAGTTGAATCTTCAGACGATGGTAGCACAATAAATGAAAGCATAAATATGAAACATTTACACAAAATCAACTTAAGGCATCTTGTAATGTTTGACAAGGCCCCTGATAGAACATTTTGAGGCCACAGACTATAAATCCAGTGAATTCTCTTTATAACCCAATGGACCCTAAAATCTTCAATTATATATGCTTTGACTGCCAAAGATCTGGGAAAATTATATCAAGCAGCCTGAGATGGTGACTGCTAACCTTGCTGCACTACTGTAGGTTTTCTTATGTACTGCAGAAGTAAGAGCAAAACTTCCAGCAGCATTCCTCAGATGCACTTTTTGCTTGCACCTTCTTTAATCATTTACTCTCAGCTGACAATGGCCTTCTGGGGGATTTAGTTCCTGTATCAACACCAATATCTATATTGCTGCTGTGTCCATCCTAACAACAAACAGAATAAATCCAGAGAAACAGGTTAGTTACTTGTTTAGACAAACTTGCAAGGGTACATAGGTAAGTATTTTTGAAAAGTAAAAAAAATTAAAAAAGTTGAATGGAATGGATATTTGTCTGCATCTTTTGCTTCTGAATATACCAATATACTATTGAGTTTGCAATTTTTATGTTCTCTGTATTTAAAACCTACGTTCACACTATAATATGCTGTAATAATGAGATGTTTATAGTTCTTTTCTCCGATGGCATACATTACTGATTGATGAGCTGTTTCTTATTGTACTAAAAATAAGAATGGGTGATTTTGAGTCTGCTTTTAAAAACATCCAAAATACATGACTCTCAGATGGTGTAGGGCAGAGAGTTCCATATTGTGAATGCTGCATGATGAATAGCATGAGATCCAAATTATCGTAGTGTGACTATAGGTACCTCCTGACTCCTGACAAGTAGTATATGAAGAATTATCAGTTCTTTAAGATTTTATTTAGAGTTTTTAAAGTAAAAAAAAACAATTTTGCATGTTATTCCTACATGTATTGGCAGAATTAGCATCAACCTAGACCTCTCCACCTGTTTTAGAGGGTGTGGGGAACAAGGATCTTTCCTACACACTTGGTGGGCTTGCTCAGTAGCTGAGGAGTTCTAGAAGATGATCAAATCTGGTTTCTGAGGTTCTTCACTGCACCATACAGACAGCCCCTCATGCATTTCTCTTAGGCATGAAAATCAGAGCTATATGGTTAAAACTCTACGCAATCCCACAAGCTAGCCACACACATTCTAACAGCAGCAAGATCTTTAGAGGAAAACTGGAAATGACCACAAATGCCAGGCCGACAAACACTGGTAACGAAGGTGAACTGAATCTGGAGGAGCTTTGAAGGGGAGCTGGAGTGGTACCCATGGGCCCACCACCTGGAAAACCTTCAGTCTGGGACTAATACAGCCACATAAGGTACTTCACATAGAAAACAATAAGAGTTTAAACCCTCAGTGGTACATCAATAAAGCCGAACAACTTTTCTATACCTCCTGCCTCCTTAGCCCATCCCTCTTTCTCTTACTTTCCTCTCCTCTTTCTCTTTATCCCCCTCCCTCTTTTCCCACACCCCCCCACCTCTCATGTTCCAGTATTCCAGAATGTCACAGAAGTGACTAGTCAATCTTGACTGAACCATAAGATATGATATGTGGGAATATTAAATGATGACATAAGGCTGGTTTTTTCATGTTGTTTCTTTATTGAGTATGTTATTTATTACTAGAGAAAATCAATAAAAATGTTAAATAATAACAAAAAAAGTGATTTACTCTCTTTCACCATCTTTCTTTTTCAATACTCCTGTCTAAATTTGGCAAAGTATATCGTTAGAAAACATAACATAAGCGGAACATAGAGAGAAATGTGGGCAAACTTTGTGACAGAGATAGACAACCTTTGGTTCTTCTGGTCATCTTTACAAATCCCAACATTTGTCTAGACACCACAGCAATGCTGGAGGCTGCAACTTTACAACATCTGTAAAGTCAAATGATGTACCTGTAATAGAATGTTTGCATAAATCATTCCTCTTTTGTATGGTGCACAGAGATACATCAAACTTCTCAAAGAAATGTTTAGAATGTTGACGTGTTCCTCATGGGTTACATAAAGTTTTAATGTATCACTGCAACCCAGGTGCGGAATTCTTCAAACATGAATTTTGGCCCTTCAGGGAAATGTTTTTTAGACCATAATAGTACTATGCTTTTTGATCCTTACGACCTCTCCAGAAAGGATTTCTAGAAAAAATGGGCTAAGAGTATTATCATGGGCAGTGCCTTTTTTACCTCCTCGGTTTGCCAGTAGTTATATGGCATTTGTATGTTTGATGTGTACAACTTTCTATGCTGTGTGGTGATATTATCATTGTATTTTTATATTTTTATTACAAGAAGAAGAAGAATAAGAAGAAAAAGAGATCAAGAGTGCTTATAATCAGGACAGAAAGAAAGTGGACATAATTATCAACCAAATATGTACCTGGTGGGTTTAGAAACTGCTGTAGTCTACATTTTGTCACTAAAATTAATGAGGATCATAATGGGATGTAATCCATTGCAATTACCCTTGTTTTGACTAAACATATATTTTTGGCAAAAATTTTACATTACAGTACATTTCTCTATGAAATTTGAGCATTAGCCCCCATATGCAATAAAAGGCACTAAGTTTTCCCAGGAGCAGTAACACACGGCAACCAAAAAGATGTTTGTTTATAAACAGGTGACCAAAAATGTTGGCTTCTTATTGGTTTATTACATAACATAATAAGAATTTTAGGCCTTCCCTATGAATTACTTTCATTGTTTCATTGTTTTGAAAGTACTGCCTTTCATATCTTGATTATCTTTCTCCCATATTAATAATATTGGCACCAAATATATTTGTTACTGGCCAAGAGGAAACTCTACTTATTCCACAGCTACTTGATAAGGCATTAGTAAAAATTAGTTATAAATGATACCAGAAGCAGAGAAACAAATCCACAACTTTCATAACATCTACATTTATAATTTTTTCTAATTTTTGTAAACAAGAATTGTGTTTGATAAAAATGCCGCATAATTTAAGCATAAAAGAAAAGAAAACAGTCAGACATTTAGGGCTTTTACAGGAATTTGCCACTTAGTGGGATTGGACAGAATATAAACATGGTCCAAGTCACCTGATATTCTTATTTATTTGGTATTTGTGTAGCATTTGGATGCTCCGTTAGGCTGGATTCTAATGACAACTGAGCACTGGCCACTTCTGGACTCCTGTTATATTAAAGTTGATGATGCAGTGTTCACGGACTGTTATCAGGGAGCAGTTCTCATGGCTGGTAGTGTGTAGCACCTGGTTAAGGGAGCTGTCACTGAAGAAAAATTACCTGTAATTTAGAAAAATCCAGTAGAACATAAAACAGTAATGCAGCAAAACTACCATAACTACTTACCCAGAAATGTATCCATAAACACGCATAGCAAAAAAACACATCAAGTCTATGATATGCCAAGTGTTTACACATCCTCCATGTTTGTCTTGAAAACATTAACACATTACACTTCACATTAGAGCATTAGCTGATACAATGATATGTATTACTAAAAAGTCAATAGAAATCTGTAATATATACAGTACCCTTGTAAAACATGCTTTGCAACATCATCTGTTGTACAGTACTTGGGGCTTAATGATGAAACCTTTATCACTGAAAACTGTGCATTGTAGGATATAAAGGAAACCTTTTTTTTTAAATAATATTCTGGGGTCTTGGGTTCTATTGCAGCCATATGCAAGGAGTTGATCGCAGCTGCTTTCTAAATTGTTGAGCACTTCTTTGTTAAATATAATATACAGTATATTTTTGAAGCTAGTTGGTCCCTGTTGAGCTCCATCCAGTCCTTATGATGAAATAATAATAACTTACTGTATATTTAACTTAGTAATACTAAAAGAAAATTTAAATTAAAAGAAAATGACTTTTTGGCCCAATTCTGACACCATGCAAACTACATTTTTCTATGTCCACAGTGCCCCCATTGTGTCTCTGAACTCAGTCGGGGTCATTTGCAGTGTCCCCAGGCAGAAGTGCAAGAGTGGGTTGCAAGAGACAGGGAAGGGGACACAGTAGTGCTGTATTCATGGGGGCACCACAGGTTTCTGTGGCTCGAATGGGGAGCAGAGACCTGCAGCAACTCTTCAAGGCAAGAAGGCAACGTGCAAAGTGGCGAAAAATGTTGATTGCATGCGATTCTGCAATTTGCACATTGTCTTCCATTTGCAAATTACTTTTCGCATTTTCATATTTTGTATACAGAGATACATCATTCCCTGTATAAAGACAACAATTCAATCTGTGAGCTACATTTAAAAAAATATGGAGCTTATGTACTGGGTGGGAGTCATTAACCAGCATAAGAAGGTCAGGGAAGCAAACTAATACACTGAATTTTAACCTCAATATCTACAGACATTATGAGACTCCACTAAAGTCATGTACATGCTTGTTTTTATCCAGCTGAGAAATGAAAACAGACTTACATTGAAGACTTTGAAGTTCAAAAATGTAGATCTGATAATATACTTTTAAATATACTTTTTTGCATTCTGTCATATATTTATTGCTGGACTGGATAATTCTGAATAATGAACTGAATTATTATATGAATCACTGCTCATGATTTCTTTATATAAAGAGAGATGACTGGAAGGTATTTTGCAATAACTGTGTTTTAATTTGGAAGCACGCAGAGAGCCAGAAACTGGAACTATAAACATTGTCTTTCCTTAAAACATAGACTCCAAAAAGCAAAATGTTATTGTTAGCAAAGTTTATTTGGCAACTGTTCTATCAGTAATAATAGCATACAGTTAAAGAATGTATAATATACTTAAAGGGGAACTCTGCCTTCCAAACCAAAATTTGATAAAGAGGCCCACAGAAACCCTTAATATAGCCATCACAGTTACCTGTTTCTTCAAAAAGTATAAATAAATGACATTTTCTATGCTGAAATCCAGCTGGTTAACAGTTCTTCTCTTTCTACATTATTTGAAATCCTGGCAAGCAAGGAGGGACTAAAACACTGAGAACTTTTCCACAGCTTACAGACAGAATGCAGGAACTACATAACCCACAATGCATTGCACTGTGATGTTCCTTTCCTTATTGAAATCACATGTGCAGGGAATTATGGGGTTTGGAGGATGCAGGCTGAGGACAGATTGCTGCAGATACAAAGTAATGGTAGTCAGCCAGCTCAGCAAAGTAGTCAGAGAGATCAGCAGGAGAGCAAGGGGCATTAGTACATTAATTAGATATGTGGCTAGAAAAGATAGCTGAATTTATTGCTATAATCGATGCTTTAATAAGTGACTTTGCTTTTAACTTATACACAGAATAATTTCTCTTATACTAAGTACAAAGTTTTACACATTTGTTCATTTCACCTTGACATTTTACACCCTATAATAAGAAAAATTACAAAAGAACCTTAGAGAGCATTTTGGGCAGGTTACAACCAGTACACTCAGTTGTGTTGCAAAGGTCATGTTACAGAATGTGAATCAGTTGGGGGTTGATTTTACAGTCATGCCCAAACTGCAACTGCATGAAAGTAAAATATCAAACTGCTACAGCTTCATGTGCTGAAGCAACTGGATGCATGTGTTGAAATCTTGATGGAATGTGTTTGTATTTTATACCTGTATATGAAATAACTCCTGGCATATGTTAACAGAGTAAATAGAGGCTGGACAGCCACCCTATCCTTCCCCTACCCCAGTTTCCCTTTTCCTTCCCTTATACTGTAAATCTCCCAAATGGCTTGTTTACCTATTTGCATTATTTTAAGAATGCTACTAAAGCTCAGTGAAAATTGAATCAAATCTATTGAAACACTCTAGTGAAGACATCTAGAAACATGCCTGCAGTTCCAGAGTAAAAGAAAACCTTCAGGTGCAATAACAATATGATCCATGTATTTACTGCTTTGCTAAGGTAAAGTCATTACTCTTTTTCTTTAGAAGTGGATTTATACAACATGATTGATCAAAACAATAAAACCAAGTTTGGAAACTTAAGCCTAAGCCAATACCAACATTGCTCTTCCGTCAGTCACTTACCGAGCATTTGTAAAGGAAACATCATCAAGTCATCTATTTCAGTTTCACTTATTTCATTTGACTCCAATATTGCCTGTTCCAAAACCTCTGTATTGTGTTTTTTCATTTTGTTCCTTACCTACTACAAATCTGTCAAGTGAGTGGGCAAGCCTATTACAAGGTACAAATGTCAGATATCATGTATATGCTCCACCCTTACACATATACAGGGAAGAAAGCACACAACAAAAGCAATTTTTTTTCTGACAATGTTACCGGGTTATTCTTTAGAGATAATACTAAAGCACACAATACTTGGCTGTTGTATTATTTATTTTCATTTAGAATGAACAGCTGAAATCATTTTCCTTTATTACCTAATGTGTATGCATTCCAGAATTGCGGCATCTCTTTCCAGAACAATATCTTGCCATCTGCACAATATATCTGTTCCAGAAAGGCTTGGTTGGGTTAGTAATCCATATATTTTCCATCTGTGTTGTGAGATATTTCTCTAATTGTACATTTGGAGTGACTAAGGCAATGAGTAAATTTAGCCAAAACACGTTCTATAAATGTTACCTCAGTCTGTTAAATATTTGACAAATATGTAATAACTATTGAATGTCCAATCATCTTCTAGTTAGTTAAAAAAAAAAGCAGCTTTTTTTTTATAACGACTTAGGGTCCTTTTGGAACTGGCGTTGGAGTGTAGGTGTCTTTGGTGGTTGGGGTATTTTTTTATTATGATTTTTAATGTTATTATTATTTACAAATACAATTTCACCAGGAGTCAATTAACTTACCAGTATGTTTTTTTTGGTTTGTGTAAAGAAACTGGAGTACCTGAAGAAACCAATGCAGGCAAAGAGGGAACAAACTAATTGCAGATAGTTTCCAGAGCAGAATCAAACTCAGGACCCCACTTCTGAAGGCAGAAATCCCAACCACTGAACAGCAGTGCTATCCATAGTAGGAGGAGTATTTCACCCACAGCTGGTGGACCACAGGTTAAAGATTGTTTATACACAATATTTATAAAGGGCACCATAAAAACCATAGTCTACACATTCCATTGCATTCTATGGGGCAGATACACTAACCGGCAAAAGTCACCTGCTTCGCACCCATCGCTACACTTCGCCAGGAGAAAATTCGCTCAGACATCGCTAGTTCACTAAAATGCAGAGTTTCATCGTGGGCGCTGAATGCTGGCGACTTTTTGCTAGCGTTACTTCAGCAATGCAACCAATTCAAAGCGAAGATGCACCAGCATTTTTGCATATCGCAAATTCGCTAGAGGTCTTGTGCTTAGGTTAATTTGCATACTGCGGGAAATTTACTTTAAGTTATATGTTGCAGCAAACACATTACATTTCCACTGTTAATTACACAAGTTCAGGGAACCTTAATAAAGACAATAGAGTTGTTGTGGTGCCAGGGCCCCCCTTAAAAGTTTTTTTTAAAAAGTGGTGGTCAGGGCCCCCTACAAGTTAAAAAAAATTGGTGACCAGGGCCCCCCTATAAGTTAAAAAAAAAAACATTGGCGCCAGGGCCCCCCTTATAAGTTAAAAAAAATTGTGGCCCCAAAGAATATTTTTTTTAAAAAAAACATTGGCGCCAGGACCCCCCTTACAAGTTAAAAAAAGATTGGAGCCCCAAAAATATTTTTTAAAAAAACATTGGCACCAGTGCCCCCCTTATAAGTTAAAAAAAATTGGGGCCCCAAAAAATATTTTTTTTAAAGAATTGGTGGCAGGGGCCTATAGAATATTTAAATAATACATTGGTGGCCAGAGGATTAAAAAAAATAAAAAAACACAAATTAGTGTTCAGTAGTAGTGATGGGCGAATTTGCGCCGTTTCGCTTCGTCGAAAAATTCGCGAATTTTGCGCGAAATTTGCGAAACGGCGAAAAATTCTCGAAACTGCACCTGCGTCTCGTTTTTGACGCCGGCGCCCATTTTTTCCACGCCGGCGCCCGTTTTTTCCGTGAATTTTCGTGGGCGTTTCGCAGATTTATTCGCCTGCCGCGAATCGCTCAAATTCGCCGCGAATTCGCGCCTGGCGAATAAATTCGCCCATCACTATTCAGTAGAATTGTACTCACTGCTTCAGTATTTCAACTTCACCTCCTTTCGTGACTTTGGGTCTTTTCACAGCTTCAAAACTTTAATTTCGGCTGTTTTTGTGACTTTGGGACTTTTCGCAACTTCAGGACTTCAATTTGAGCTGTTTTCGTGACTTAGGGTCTTTTCGCCGCTTCGGGAGTTCGGCTGTTTGGCACTTCCACATTTCGGCTGTTCAGGACTTTGGAAATGGCCATATGGCTTCTGCCCGGCTCTTTCGAAAAGTGCAGCACTGCCGGGCCCCCTTTCAGGCCCGTGTCCTGGACACTTGTACCCCCTGTCCCCCCTGATGGTGGCCCTGGTTGTTATAATGCCCTACACATGAGCCCACTGTATAGTTTATGTTCCATATGTTAGAAAATGTATGGGGGAAACTGGTTACCCCAAAAAAATTTTTAGGACTTTTGCAGGCTATCACTCTGAAAAAGGAAAAGACGCCAGCATTTTTTAGACGTTGATGCTATTTCCACTCACAGAATATAATGTATGTGACAGAAGATTGAGGAAGATCTATGCACTCCATTGCACTTCGCCTGTCTGAGCTGGTGAAGGCAAGTCTGGGCGAAAGAGGTAACGTTCAATAAAATCTGCATTGTAGTGAATTTGCACCCGTTAGTGGATTACCGCTGTCCCTGCGGGCAGTAACGATGGCGAATTGTTGACAGCGTTTGCCACTTCGCCCTGTAGTAAATCTGCCCCTATATACCTACAATTATATATTGTACTGTGTCCCAAAGCATACAAAGCTTTCAAAAATGTATTAAACATTTCACAGCAATATCCAACTTGGATTCTTCAGCTCTGTTGATTGGATCTTTTGGATCAATGTAGATCTATGCAGTAGAAGCTGACAGAAAAACTATTTTCCAAACTATTTGACACAATGCATTATGCTCTAACAATGCTTAGGCATTAGTCAATGCACATGGCCTTATGAGTACCCAAATAAATGAAACATGAAGCCACTTTCTGCTTTAATACTGCTGTTAGCAATCAGAAAACCAGTACAGTCTAGCTACTTGACATTACATGGATGAAAGTATAAACAATATTGTCTATCCGATAATGAGTCAGTTGCAAATAATCATTACAGTTTTGTGGGATACACGTTTGTAATGTCTACTGCAAGCACTGTAACCACGCATTATGGTAACAATACTGTTTATTTCCAGGAATCTAGCACTATATTTTCTTTATATTGTGGTAGGATTTGTCTGCCTATTGCTGTTTTTAATGTCTAGGGCTTATAATGACTATAAACAGAGAATTGTGTCTATTTTGTTTTTACTTTACTATCAGATTTTCCTACAAATTTACTTTATCAAATGTTTGTTTTTCCAGTGTTTCACTTATGCAAATAGGTCAAATATATTCTCGTTTTGAAGACATTAGAAGTTCCATACTTAAAAGGGCATGGTTTACAACAGTAATATAACTCATACAGCTGTGTTCTTTAGAGCCAAGTTACGTATCTTTGCTTTGGACATTGTTAATACTTGTTCTACACAACAGCACTGCAGTGACGCATTCTCTTAGACATCCTTTATTAAAGCAGGAGATTGACAGCCATATGTCAGAAGCAATTTACAGTTTGATGACTTAGATAAAACAAATATTTGCACGTTTATAAGAGAAACAGTGGACTACAGTGAATCAGATGACAGATGGTGTAGACCTATCACTCTGTTTTTTTTTATAGAATAGTCAGGTAGCGGGCTGTATCTGTAAGAATTTGCTGTAGTGATTTAGAGAATGGCGAGGGTTAAGGTGGCCATACATCCCAACCCTCATGGCCAATCAGCTCAAGGGCCCAACAGGCAGATACTGTAAGAAGGATCGTGCATGTGCATGGCCACTATGCATTGCTCCAACAGTAACACCAAAAAAGTAAAGTGTTTAAAAGGAATAACAATATAAAGTGCTGTTGTCCTGCCCTGGTAAAACTGGCGAGTTTGCTTCAGAAACAGAAATAGTTTATATAAACAAGCTGCTGTGTAGCCATGTGGGCAGTCATTCAAGCACAGGATTCATAGTAGATAACAGATGCATTCCAAAGAATCCCATAGTATACTATAGAGCGTATCTGTTACCTGCTGTGTATCCTGTGCCTTTTCCCCTTTTTCAGTTTGGAATGGCTGCCCCCATGGCTACACGCAATATTGTATTAAAGTTATCTATGGCCAGTCCTAAACTTATATGATTCATTAAATATGTTACTGCTTCATTATACATTTTACACAGGGACTAAAATTTACCTGCAAATTGCTTGCATTTAAGGTTAATGTATTTATAATGTGTTGAATGCAGGGGATTTTTTGTCTATAATTGTAGATCCACACCGTCCTATTTGTGTGGGAGCTACAGATGTATTTTTTTAAACCAACCTAATTTTTTTCTAGGGAGAAAACTCACTACCTCAAAAGATGTGTGATAGAAAAACTCTTCCCTTATTGAAGTAGACATGATGCCCATGTCTGCTGCCATGGATCAACATCCATGGGAGCAAATAAAAGACAAGCTGGGCATGATCTTCTCAGATCATTGATCCCCAACCAGTGGCTCTTGAGCAGCATTTTACTCCCAATCTTTTGGATGTTGCTTCCAGTGGCCCTTAAAGCAGGTGCTTATTTTACAACGCCAACCTTGGAAAAAGTTTCCAAGCCTGCAGGTTGCCAATCCACATGTGGGCAACAAATATCCAATCACAGCCCATGTTTGGCACCCACAGGAACTTTTTTCTTGCTTGTATTTCTCTACAACTTTTTGTATATTTGAATGTGGCTCACATTTAAATAAGGTCGGGAATTCCTGCTTCAGATTGATTGATATGAGGAGTCTGAGATCTCTGAAGGATGCTTTTGTAAATTGTCAAAATTCTGCTGGTGGGCCCTGAGCAAATGCCCTTTTTGCCCTTTTATTAAAACAGTCCTGGTTATATTCATTTGGGCCAACGGTTGAAGTGAAATGGAGCTGTAAAGATGAGGCTCCTCTTCACTTCCCTTTAGTCATCCCATGGGAAATTTTGCTCCTCACTTTATATTCTGCATGACAGTAGAAAATAGAGACCTGGTTATAATAATGTATACTTATTGCTAATAAAAAAAAAATTCACATTGATGTACTGTTCCAACTTCCTTATAGTGTCAGCATTGTAATTATTTTAAACATTTTGAGATTCAGCTGCCAACAAAATGGACATTCCCCAATTATCTCCAGCTCAACGTTATCCCGATCCAAAGCTGATATGGTGCCAAACACAAGCTAAATGAAACAATAAATCTGCGTATTTGCTCAGTGCACTGTAATGAAATACCTGGGAAGCCACACATAGTCCTATTCTCAGGACATCAATGGAATGAGCTCTTTAGATAACTAAAATTACATTTTTGCTGTGACTTTTTCTAAAAGTTGTTCCAAGTAATTATAAATACTGTATTAGAAAGACAAAACCCATTTAGTAATCCCAATATAATTAAACAACATTAAAGAGCAAGTGCTCTGTATATACAATTCATTTATAAGTGAAGGGTTTAAAAATGTGTTCATATTTCTGAATAAAGTGATTAGTGGCAAAGAAAGTGCTGCAAAGTGCAATTTCATCCAGATAATTTAAAATAGGTGTGAACAAAACCCTTAATGGAAAACATATTTAGGGGCAGATTTATCAAGGGTCGAATTGAAAATTCGAATTCGAAATTCAAATTTTCTATTTTTTTCATGGCCAAAACTGTCAAATTCAATTAGGGAATTATAATTTTTTTTTTAAAAAAAAAATTTGAATTAGATTTTTGAGATTTATCATACACTGGCCGTTTAAAAACGTAACTATTAGCCACCTAAAACCTGCCAAATTGCTGTTTAAGTCAATGGGAGACGTTCTGGGATCAATTTGGAGTTGTTTGCAGCCTTCCTGACATTCAAGTTTTTTTGGAGAAAAAACTTGAATCGAGTTTTTAAAACTCGAATCGAATTCGATTCAAATTTGATTTGAGTTGTCGGGTCGATCCTATTCACCCGAGTTGCACAAATTCAATTGGTCAATTGGGAAATAATTTCTATTGGTTGAATTTTGAGTTTGTGGGAGTTTTTAAAAACGAATTCAACCTTTGATAAATGTGCCTCTTAGAAATGGAAAATTGATAAACAGGTGGCGATATCCTTAAGTAAACTACTAACTAGTCCCTAAATAGTGCCTAGGCATTCCATGTAGTAGGAGAAGGCAGGAGCCCCATGGCTACAGTCTCTGAATTACCTATTCTGAAACTGTGTCTTGAGAAGACTAAATGACCATAAAAATGGCAAACCCACAATCCCTGCATTTACTCAATCAATGGTACATGAAAATAAGATGACTTTTGTTACAATTCTATAGTGATGAATACAGATGTAAGTGCTGCTGATTGAATCTGATCTTATGGTGCCGTGAAATCATCATTGATGAAAGAGATCATTTACAGTGCTGTCTATTAACAAATACCTTAGTAAAGTAACAGTGGATATGGCCTCCACATGACATGCACCCAACCACAAGAAGTTTGGTGAGTGCTGATAATTTATAAAGATTGTGAAACCATCATTCCCAGCCACCTCCTAACTGTCTGCAGCTGTTGTTGTGATGTTGAGATGTTGGCACCCAAAGCAGGTAACAATATGAGGAGATATATGAATGTATAGGCTTTTATCAGTCTAGAATTATTAACTGACAGTCAAGAAAACATTTGCAATGTGAATGGGGTGTAATTTTCTGGGTGGGAAATGTGTTACATGTATTACATCCTTAAAGTTAAAATATTAAAAGCCATTTCTTGTTTATTATATTTGTTCTTATAAACCCCACTAGGAACGCAGATTATTTTCTGCTGCACACAGGTATATACTGTACATGAAATGTCCCTTTTTATCAAGCAACCCAAAGTGAAACATTACATGTAGAAGAATTCTTTTCAATGGGATGCCAACCTTTGTTTTCCATGTGGTTTTTTCCTAAACCTTAGACCACATTTTCTGTCTTCTATGGTCTCCAAGAATAAACACAAATCTGTCAACGCAAAGTATACGTTTCAAGAATAATAAGGGCCCACCACATCAAAAACAGCCTGCAGGGGAAAGGTTGTTTTTACTGAACAATTCATTTTGCAATGCCATTGAAATTAAATAATACAGTTTATCCAGTATGCTGATAAAATATTAATAGTGCAAATAAATGAATGAGTTCAAGAGAAAACTATTATACTGGGTTTGAAAAAAAACAACAGCTTTTATTTTTTAGGAATAGTTTGTTTTTACTGTTCCCCACAGATAGTTATTCTGCATTATCTATTGTCTAAATAAAACCTTTCATGAAAAGGAAAAGCTCACCATTGCCAATGTTTTATTTAATTTCTGTAGACATCAGCGGTGCTCTGAGAATAGCCGCCGCTTCCTGCTTCGAAAGGAAACAGTGTTTTCCTTTAGTTGTATAAATATTACTTCCTTGCCTTGTAAATGTACTTTATGTTAAATAGAGTTCGGCATTCTGCCCTGATAACAAATTACAGAAATCTGCAGGCATTAACACACAGTTCAACTTGGGCCAGTCTGGAATGTCTTTGCACTGTCCTTGGGACCTGTACCTAGTCTGCTATACTTGGTGAAAGGCCACAGAATCTGATAAAGGTCTTGAATCATTTCTAATGCTAACGTCATTTCAGAGTGAGTAATATGAAATAGGGTCTATATTTACAGAGTTATATTTATCTTGTGACTCGTTGTGTGAAGTGGCACAACTTTAAATGGAACAAACATTCTAATTATAATTAGGGTTTATCTTTTCTCTATTTAAATATACAGTACACAGTCAATTTTTGCTGTTGCCGGTTATCATTATTCATCTATATAGCGCCTACATATTGCATTTCCTCTTTATATGACATTGAATATTTTTGCTCTTTATGTATGAATTTACCCAGAAAGCAATATTCAGTATAAATTAGAATGAATGCCTCGTAGCACCCAGCATGTAACAAAACTACCATCTTCATTTGTTGCGTTACCCGGCCTATGGTATACCTAGATTAGTAAAGCAACTCTAAGGAAAAGAGTGGCCACTAACCCAGCTTAAAAAATATTGTTTTTATTACTGTGCTATAATATAATATAATAATTGGACCTTATGATCCAGAGGGAAGTGGGGATATGATATTCATTATACAGTTATTATTCAAAAGAGACTTGAACATGTTAAGATTAACAAAGGTCCAGGGCCAGATGGTATTCATCCCAGGGTAATTAGCGAGCTTAGCTCTGTGATTGCCAAACCTCTTTACTTAATTTTTCAGGATTCATTGAGATCTGGCATAGTGCCGAGAGACTGGCGAATTGCTAATGTGGTGCCTCTATTCAAAAAAGGATCCCATTCTCAGCCTCAAAACGATAGGCCAGTTAGTCTGACGTCAGTGGTAGGAAAGCTTTTAGAAGGGTTAATAAAGGATAAGATACTGGACTTCATAGCAAATCATAATACTATGAGTTTGTGCCAGCATGGTTTTATGCGTAATAGATCTTGCCATACTAACTTAATTTCTTTTTATGAGAATGTAAGTAGAGAACTCGATTCTGGGATGGCAGTGGATGTCATTTACTTAGACTTTGCTAAAGCATTTGATACAGTGCCACACAAAAGGTTACTGGTTAAATTAAGGAATGTTGGCCTGGAACATAGTATTTGTACCTGGATAGAGAACATTTTCTAATTGGACCAGTGTTGTTAGTGGAGTACCGCAGGGCTCTGTACTAGGTCCCTTGCTTTTCAACTTGTTTATTAATGACCTGGAGGTGGGCATTAGTGATGGGCGAATTTGCGAAAAATTTGCGAAGCGGCGCCGGCGTCTCATTTTTGACACCGGCGTCCATTTTTCTGTAAAATTTTTTTTGACGCCGGCGAATTTTTGACGCGAATTTTCGAGGGCATTTTGCGAATTTATTCGCTGGCGGTGAATTGTGCAAATTTGCCATGAATTCACGCCTGGCGAATAAATTCGCCCATCACTAGTGGGCATTGAAAGTACTGTTTCTATTTTTGCAGATGATACTAAATTGTGCAGAACTATAGGTTCCATTCAGGATGCTGCCACTTTGCAAAGTGATTTGTCTAAACTGGAAAAATGGGCAGCAAACTGGAAAATGAGGTTCAATGTTGATAAATGCAAGGTTATGCACTTTGGCAAAAATAATATAAATGCAAGTTATACACTAAATGGCAATGTGTTGGGAGTTTCCTTAAATGAAAAGGATCTAGGGGTCTTTGTAGATAACACGTTGTCTAATTCTGGGCAGTGTCATTCTGTGGCTACTAAAGCAAATAAAGTTCTGTCTTGCATAAAAAAGGGCATTAACTCAAGGGATGAAAACATAATTATGCCTCTTTATAGGTCCCTGGTGAGGCCTAATCTGGAGTATGCAGTTCAGTTTTGGACTCCAGTCCTTAAGAGGGATATAAATGAGCTGGAGAGAGTGCAGAGACGTGCAACTAAATTGGTTAGAGGGACGGAAGACTTAAATTATGAGGGTAGACTGTCAAGGTTGGGGTTGTTTTCTCTGGAAAAAAGGCGCTTGCGAGGGGACATGATTACACTTTACAAGTACATTAGAGGACATTATAGACAAATAGCAGAGGACCTTTTTACCCATAAAGAGAATCACCGCACCAGAGGCCACCCCTTTAGACTAGAAGAAAAGAACTTTCATTTGAAGCAACGTAGGGGGTTCTTCACAGTCAGGACAGTGAGGTTGTGGAATGCACTGCCGGGTGATGTTGTGATGGCTGATTCAGTTAATGCCTTTAAGAATGGCTTGGATGATTTTTTGGACAGACATAATATCAAAGGCTATTGTGATACTAAACTCTATAGTTAGTATAGATATGGGTATATAGAATTTTAATTAAAAGTAGGTGTGTGTATGGATGCTGGGTTTTCTTTTGGAGGGGTTGAACTTGATGGACTTTGTCTTTTTTCAACCCAATTTAACTATGTAACTATGTAAGTATTAGTTCCTGCATTTTTCTTTCACTCAGAGAGCATGTTATGGGAGCCCAAAATTATGACCGTCCATGAGACAGAGCTAACCACATCTGCGTTCAAAAGGTCTATGTTTAATATGAGATATCCTGTATGAGGTCACAGGGCACAGTGAGATGGATATAAGTGATGAAAATTGCTAGGATTATGAAGGTGAGGAAAACAGATACTTTACACCCTGCCCCTTCCCCATGAAGTGGGCCATGACATACACTAACCCTGTTCTTTCTGTTACAATCACAACTCCCACAACTTCACATCCACAACTTCCCTTGGATGTCTTCCTCTGCTTTCACCCTTCAGGTCGTACCCCCTGCCAAAACATTGCACCCCTCCTTTCCTGACTTTCACAGCAGATGCAGCATGGATGTAGAGGGAGTACCAGCCACTTATAACAAAGCCAAAGATAAAGAAAAGAAGGAAAAAGCTGAGTTACTGTGGGACTATAAGGAAAAAAGCTCATTATTGCTCGTAAATCATAGACAAATGGTCTATTTTAATAAGCTGTACATTTGTACAAACAACTACTAGTACATAAAATGTGCAATTAAAATTGCTGTACAAATGGTGCTAAATGTTATGAACGTGTGGGAATTTTCCTAAACACAAATGAAAATAAGCATCTGTCATAACCTAAGATAAGACATATAAAGAAAAACAAATCTCTTTTTCTTTGCATAAATACACTGTTTAACTGGCTACAGAGATTCCGGGTTTTTGCTACACCTGGGCTCGATTCAGATGGCAAAAATAAGATTTTCACTGAATTAAAAAAAATCTGAAATTCCTTCATGCTGAGTCTGGGGCTTAGGCGTTATAGGTAAATAAGTTGCCAGTATCACTATACTGTGAAGCCCAGGCCTTTTTGCACAACGGATTTTGTATTTGCATCTGCTTGTGTTTTTATTCAGTGTTAATGTAGCAAGTTAATGTCAGAAGTATGCTTGACAGAAGAATATGGGTGAGCAGGGCTGTGTTAATAGTGCAGCCTCCATGATATTACTAGTAACATCCCAGGGAGGCTTTGGTTGAACCAAAGTGGTGCACATTAGTGGTAAACTGGAATATCATCCTTCCACAATTAACACTTGTTTGTGTTAGGTTAAATGTGTATTTTATCTGTGAATATTGCATTCACTAACAAGTAGTTTTGGCATGTGTTGGTAACCTAAAACTTTCTCCATGCTGATTATACTAATCTTTGTTTTATGTATGAGTCTTATAATGCTAACAAATATACATGTTTATACGAATATAGAATAAGTCTACTATTGTAATGTAACATTTCTGAGAAAGATTCTCTGTAGCCTACAGCTACAGATATCAATGGGTAATGTGAGAGTCGCTGTCCTCATAATCTCCAACAATCTGCTATTACAATAGATGACAATAACACAAAGGATACATGGATATTGAGATTTGCACATGTGCATGTACATATGTTCTATAGTTTATAGCATTTTTTGCAGATCACATAATGAGGCATGGGTCCAGCTCCTGCTGACACTGCCCAACACCCCCAACAATGGTCTGTGAGACAAATAAATCAGTCTGGAATTATATTCAGTTGCACAACCATATGAAATTATTAAGGGCTCTGAGCAGCCATTACATTTTGGTAGAGCATTATTATGCTAAAGGTATATGCTGGGTATATGCACTGTTTAAAAAGATTAAGGGGGTTATATTCCAAAAACCCAAAAAATTCCTGTTTTTGTAGTATAAAATCTGAATTTTTAGTGAAAAAAATAAAATCAAATTTTTCGGATGGAAAAACCATCTCAGACCTGCCGGGGTTGCATATAAGTCAATGGGAGAAGTCAAAAGGATTTTTTTATCTGCACTGCGTTTCATGCAATAATCCGAAGTTTTCCGGGGAAAATTCTGAAAAATCTGTGTATATTCTGAGGTTTCGGGGTAAAATTCAAAAAAATTCGTAAAATTTGTTCATTTTTTTCCCCGCAAAACAAAATTTCCGGGAAAGTGCATTAATAAATAAGCCGAAAAACCTGTGAGAATTTGGTCTGTTTTTTTTTTTTTAGAAAATATTGAGATAAATTCGGACTAATAAATAACCCCCTTAACCTTTCTTGAATTGTTTTTAAATCAGAACTGCTAATCAAATACCCAAAAATTCAATTTGGGTCACAGTACAATTACAATCCATATTTATACATATACATATTGCCACAAACCACTATTAGGACAAATTTCAATGGATCTACCACATACTAGTAAAAGAGACAATTCTTCTGTAAATATGGCTCAGCAAAGGGATCGGGGGGGCAGCAAATGTTATCACCCAAAGTGCAGGCAAAAGGTCAGGCCAAGCAGCAATGATCTTATTCCAAAGACCAGGCAAAAGGTCAGAGCAGGTGGCAAGTGTAAGGATGATGGCACTTTGTCACTCACAGGAAATCATCTCTCTCAGAGGCCACGGAGCATCCACAAATACCTTTCCTCTGTATGCACTGAATTTACCACATGTAGAACACTTTACATGTTACTAGTAGGCCTTATTGTGCAAAAATGCCTCAATTCACATAATTGCGGGAGAGACGATTTCACATGGGTCACAATACTCTCCATCTGCCATCACTCTTAAAGTCTGTATTAATAAAAATGATCAAACCTTGCAGGGAGTTTTATACAGTAAGAAGATGTTAGCAAACCAAATGTCAGTTTTGGCAAAGAAGAGTATTAAGAATGTACTTTAAAAAGGAAGATTTGCAGTGAAAGTACACCACACACGGCAAGTCAGTGCAGCCAACAATGGGCCAGATTCTATCTCACCCAATTCTGACCTAATTCAACTCATCACAGACTTAAACAGACTATTCACATTATCGGGCAAAATTGATATAGCAGGTAGATCTATCTATAGGTACAATTGAGTAATTAACCAAAGGGAAACTGACCTGGGTCAGGAAAGTATTAGTGTTAGTCAAAATGAAAAGATATCCCCTTAATTAATTCTGTTATAAGTTATATATAAGTTAATTCCTGATTTTTATGTCATACTTTGTTTAAATTATTAGTTAAAATCTGCAGTTATTCCTAACGTATTGGAAATTAATCCATTTATTTAATTAATAATATAACAGAATTCATTAAGGGGATATCTTTTCATTTTGACAATATTCACATTGTTGGTCACATTCAATTTGATGAGAAAAGTACAGTATATCTGCTCATTTTATTTCAGATTTTCTCATAGCCTATGAAGACAAAAACATTATCTAATTTCTCTACTATGAATTTATAAAATTAAATTTTACACTGTTTAATTACACGTGGGGGGGATGATAAACTATGACGACTGCAAGAGGAAAGAATAAAACATATAATACATATACATTAAGGCATGTTATTCAAAATGTGCTTGATTATATTACCAACTAATACCAAATCAAAGTCTATATTGTGGGGCAAGCACAGATAATCTTTAAGGTAATGCTTATTGATGTTGAATTATTATATTTCCTTCATTAATTCAATGAATGTATTGTTTGAAAATACACATAGCATGTAGCTATGACTGCAAATGGACTCTGCCAAGTTGGACTTGGAAGGATTGCTCAAACAGGCATGCTAATATGCCCAGCCAACTTCAGCTGCTTTCTCACATTCCAATGTCAGACACACACCGTTTTAAAGGCAGGGTGCCTTTCAATTAGTGCAAGTCTTTGTATAAACCCCAGAGTGTCTGCCGGAAACATTTGTTTCCACCCGCATTTGAACCAATGATTTACTGTTGCCATCAGTGAAGAGTTAAATTAGAAGACAAAACTCCATAAGTTGACCAAGGGGTTCAATGTTCTTTCTATGTAAAATATTGTGGTGACCTTTGGAATGGTTCAGGTAACAACAAGTAATGAGCCCAGAAATCAAAATAATCTCTCAGTATAGCCGACATCTGTAAAAAAAAAAAAATCGAGTAAAACATTTACCTACTCACAACTTGAGCAATACACTCTTGGCCCTTCAACAGCATGTTTCCTGTGTATGCCACCACCTCCTATTATTAAACCTTTTGTTTATCAAGTGCTAAACCTGTTCCATATTGCATTACAAATGGGTGGAAAATTCAAGAGATCATAAAGTAAATAATGTTAAGCAAACTGGAAGCACTCTGATCCAAGAGCACACTCACTTGACCTACTCAAATGTTCTCAAACATTGCAATCCCAATCATTTCATTTTAAGGGGCACATTTACTATGGGTCGAATATCGAGGGTTAATTAACCCTCGATATTCGACCATCGAAGTAAAATCCTTCGACTTAGAACATCGAAGTCGAAGGATTTACCGCATTTCGTTCGATCGAAGGAAAAATCGATTAAATCCTTCAAATCGAACGATTCAAAGGATTATAATCCATCTATCGAACGATTTTCCTTAGATCAGAAATTACTTAGAATGCCTATGGGGAAGGTCCCCATAGGCTAACATTGATGCTCGGTAGGTTTTAGCTGGCGAAGTAGCTAGTCGAAGTTTTTTTTAAAGAGACAGTACTTCGACTATCGAATGGTCGAATAGGTGAACGATTTTTAGTTCGAAACGTTCGATTCGAAGTCAAAGTCGTAGTCGAAGGTCGACGTAGCCAATTCGATGGTCGAAGTAGCCAAAAAAAAAACTTCGAAATTCGAAGTATTTTTCATTCTAATCCTTCCCTCGAGCTAAGTAAATGTGCCGTAAATGTCAATTGTCAATTGATTTTGTGCTGCCCTGTAGGTCTGTACCTGCAGAAGCAACTTGAACACTGAATGCAATAGGTAGCTGTGCCTGTGCCTGTGCCTTAAAGGGATACTGTCATGGGAAAACATGTTTTTTTTTTTTACAATGCATCAGTTAATAGTGCTGCTCAAGATTTTTTTATATTTAATTTTGAGATCAGACATGGGGCTAGACATATTGTCAGTTACCCAGCTGCCCCCAGTCATGCGACTTGTGCTCTGATAAACTTCAGACACTCTTTACTGCTGTACTGCAAGTTGGAGTGATAACAACCCCCTCCCTTTCCACCCCCCAATAGCCTAACAATGGGAACAATTGTCAGTTTCCCAGCTGCCCCCAGTCATGTGACTTGTACTCTGATAAACTTCAGACACTCTTTACTGCGGTACTACAAGTTGGAGTGATAACAACCCCTCCCTTTCCACCCTCAGCAGCCTAACAAAGTAAACAATGGGAAGGTAACCAGATAACAGCCCCTAACACAAGATAAAGGCTCCCTGGTAGATATAAGTAAAACACTCAATAGTAAAAATTCAGGTCCCACTGAGACACCTTCAGTTACACTGAGTAGGAGAAACAGCAGCCTGCCAGAAAGCAGTTCCATCCTAAAGTGCTGGCTCTTTCTGAAAGCACATGGCCAGGCAAAATGACCTGAGATGGCTGCCTACACACCAATATTATAGATTAATAAAAATACACTTGCTGGTTCAGGAAAGAAATGTTATATTGTAGAGTGAATTATTTGCAGTGTAAACAGTGTAATTTAGAAATAAAAACAACACCATAAAAATAGTGACAGAATCTCTTTAAGTTGCAAACAGAAGAGCAACTGGAAGTATATTACGCTTATAAAATTTCAGATTACACCCCAATGCAGGCATGTCTGTACAAGTTATTCAATGCCTTATTTCAGCACTTGAGCCTGAGTTATGGATTCTGTCTATAAGGGTCATCCGTTGTGGTTGTGAAAAATTACCGCCAGTCATAGTGCAAAAAATGCCATTGAATATAGAGACTTGTGTTCTTTAATATGGACTTCTGAATATTTCTGCAAAATAATGTGATTGTGTCTACTTACACAGTGGATCAGTGGACAGAAAGAGGTAGCTCCAGGGTTCCCACAGTGTCCTGCATTAATAGTGAGCTCCTTGTGCAGATAGAATCGGTCAGTGCATTTGCATCTGATTCACATGTAACCTATTTAAAGACCATCAAGGCCACAATGACACTGGAATTATGGGAAAACTACAACATTTTAGGTAAAATGGCCATTGCATCCAAAATTGCACTTGCAGTAAGTTAATGACCCCTTATACTGTATGTGTTTGATTGGTAGATCATCTTTGTGTAATATCCATGTTGGCACATTAACAAGTAAATGAAACCTTACAAATGTTCACTGCATAAAAGTATCCCAAATTTAAAAGAGAAAGAGAAAAAAAGGGGGGGAAGGAAAATTAATTTGGCAATCCTTGAGGCAAAGCTGATTCAGGAGCATGGAAAAAGTAAATGCACAGCTGTTTTGAAGGATGTTGGATAAGCACTAAAGCATGTGTTGAAACCATATCACTTTTACTCCAGGGAGAATGTGTGACTTTATTGAAAAAGAGACAGTGAATCAATGAGAGCCATTTAAAAAATGCCCATTGCAACACACATGGCTCCAGTTCACATGGTGACTTTGAAACTGCACTGTGGTGTTAACTTAGCACACATGGGACTTTTCAGTGAAATTCAGAACTACCACTGTGCACTGATCTCTGGATGACCCTGCCCTAACCATTCAATCCTTGCATGTTGGCACACTGGGCACAAATATGGAGCCAAATAAATTGTAACTAATATCCATCTGTTTAGCATACTGGCTTCAAAAGATCTGACACGTCGTAAAATGAACTGTCCTCTCTGTCGTAAAGGGATTGTTCTTTCTTTTTTTCTTTTAAATTTGTCCTTTAAAGCAACAAAGAATTTGTGAAATGCTTTTTGTCAAAAATAGAGATGTTTTTCCTGGAATGGGTTCCTGGAATGAAATGGAAATCTGATTAAAAAAGAAGTGGTTTGAAATAAAAGTGTCTAGTTATATAATGACACATTTTCTGTGGGCCCCGATTGCAATTATTGCAGCGTTACCCTTGCCATGCTATGTCTGAATAACCATGCGTAGTCTTTTTTTCTTTAATGAGGAAGTAAACACCATTTAAATGTGGAGAAATACATTGTATTTGTTATGAGAAACTGTGTTTACAGAATTTCCATTTTCTGGAGTAAGAATAATCTTAATTTTTAAAAAAGGAAGAGAATTGGGAATAATATTAAAATATTTGTTTACCAGACTTGTCACATGCATTTTTTTCTGGCTCAGTTTTTGACGGATTGGTTTATATACAAAATAAGGGCTCCATAGGGTCTGGACCACCGTAAAACACAAACCCTGCTTCTTTATTACAATCAAAACAAAAGGAGTTCACAAGACAGCACTCAGACAAATTTCAGGGGGAAAGGCATTTAAATGAACAATAGTGATTCAGACATCACACTCTGTTATATGAACAAGAACACAAGAACCATATAATTGAGTCTTATTGAGTATAGTATGCCAGCTTCATAAATTACACAGAACTGTCACATTAAATTGTTTAGGATTTTTATGTATGTGAAATGTATTTAACCATAATGTGAAAACTACAGACATATTTAAAACCAATCCAATAAAATAGAAAAGGCTGCAATGTGACTGCTTTTGTTTTCTCATTCACCTTATAAATGAGGGATATTGCAGGCCTCTGGCTGTTGAGAATTTCATATTCCAGCGACCCCCAACAGCTGAAGGCCATATGTCTAACACCCCTGTTGTAAACAAAAGCAATGGTTACTTTGAATAGGTGCAGATTTCATGCTTCTACTTCACTGTGAATAGAAAGGAACAAAATGTAGGTGGTTACTATTTGTTTTTTAATAGTACCAATGTATTATTTCAGCTCTTGTACAAGTATGAGATCCATTATCTGGAAACCCATTATCCAGAAAGCTCTGAATTACAGAAAGGCTGTCTTCCATAGACTCAGAATGAAATAATCCACATTTTCAAAATAGATTTCCTTTCCTCTCTAATAATAAAACAGTACCTTGGACTTGGTCCCAACTAAGATACAATTAATCCTTATAGGAAGCAAAACCAGCCTATTGGGTGTTTTTCAGGTTTACATGATTTTCTATTACACTTATGGTTTAAAGATCCAAATTACGGAAAGATCTATAATCTGGACACCCCCAGGTCCAGACCATTCTGGATAACAAGACGCATACCTGTACTGTCAAATCCTGCGTTAAAGTAACTCTGATGCTAATGGGATACTGCATCCCTTTGACCTAAAGCTTTGATAGGGTGCTTTTTTTAGTCTCAACAGGACATTAAAACACTCTAAACATTCAAAATTCAGTGTCAGGCTGCAGCTCATGTGTGTCAGAGGAGACATGCCATCTGCTGCTTAACACACTGTCACACTCTCATCTGTCTTTTTCACAGCACATACAAACACTGCGCAACATCGCTCAAATATGACCGTATCTCAGTTCAGATACAACCAAACACTTATCTGGTCTCTTATTATCTCCCACCTTGACTACTGCAACTTGCTCCTCACAGGTATTTCAACATGTTGCCTTTCACAACTCCAATCTGTTCTAAATGATCCTCTAGAATCAAATTGAAAACTACTCACACTTACATTCAAGGCCCTTAACAATGAAGCCTCTCCCTATATTTCAGCTCTGATCTTAAAATACACTCTTTTAGGCAACCTTTTCTCTGCTTCTGACCTTCAACTCTCTTCTCCTCTCATCACTTCAGACCATTCCCATCTACAAGACTTCTCACAGGCTGCTGCTTTTTTCTGGAACACTCTCTCTCTTGAGCTATCAGACTTTTCTTCTTCCTTCAACTCACTAAAGACCCACCTGTTTAGAGAACGGTATTCAATGTTTCTTTATTAATCAAACATAAATTTATAAGAATTTACAAATGTATTTCTATAATCTGTACCTCTCATTTGTACCCTAAGCGGCCGATTCACTAAGGGTCGAATATCGAGGGTTAATTAACCCTCGATATTCGACTAGGAATTAAAATCCTTCGACTTCGAATATCGAAGTCGAAGGATTTAGCGCAGATAGTACGATCGAACGATCAAAGGATTATTCCTTCGATCGAACGATTAAATCCTTCGAATCGAACGATTCGAAGGATTTAAATCCAACGATCGAAGGAATATTCTTCGATCAAAAAAAGTTAGCCAAGCCTATGGGGACCTTCCCCATAGGCTAACATTGACTTCGGTAGCTTTTAGATGGCGAACTAGGGGGTCGAAGTTTTTTTTAAAGAGACAGTACTTTGACTATCGAATGGTCGAATATTCGAACGATTTTTACTACGAATCCTTCGATTCGAAGTCGTAGTCGAAGGTCGAAGTAGCCCATTCGATGGTCGAAGTAGCCCAAAAAAAACTTCGAAATTCGAATCCTTCACTCGAAGTTAGTGAATCGGCCCCCAACCCTTTAGTTTGTAAATTCTTGTGAGTAGGGCCCTTTAATCCTATTGTACTCTGTAAATCCTTGTTTGTTATATTTCCTGTTCATTATAAACGAATGCAGAGCACTGTGTAATTTGTTGGCGCTATATAAATAAATTATGATGATTGTCATGTTACATAGCTCAAAAACAGGATTTAAGGAAAATAAAATGTCCTCATCAAGACCACTGGTTTTAGGAATACGAGGGAGGATATTATCTTACTTTAATGAGCTATTGAAAAGCAGTCTTGACATGATAAAATAAGTGTACATCATGTTGCAATTCAATTTTACATAAAAAGTGAATTATATGCGAATTTATCCTCGGGGCAGTAAAAATATGTCCTTTCTTAATCCCTACCGAGGAATCAGATTTCTCCCTGCATCAATAACCATTTAATTACTTTAAGTATAATCCTGAACACCTTATGTTATTAACAACTTGCATAGTGTGTTATTAAATGCACAATATCAACCATAAAAACTTCACTAGCTAAAGAATCATTGCTTTTTAATCATACCTTATTTTCACAGTTCTTAACACTCTTTCCCAACATTGCTTTGTTCTGCATAGCATTGCCAATCGGAATTTCCCCTGGGAATTTTTAAACTTATCTGATTTGAACTTACTAATTGTATGCCACTAATACAGTCAAATCAAACAGTTTAGAGAGAGTTTCCTCTCTGAAATGCCACTATCTAAGTGTGGCGCTGGATCATTCATGTACATGACTATATACCAAGAGCATAATCACCATGTGTGTGCACTGTGAATCGCAGGATCCCCGGGGGCAGGAAAGGAATTACCCACCTTTACTGGTAGAGCAGGGGATGAGTAACATCTATTATATACCTCCCACACACATTGTATGTGGGGGTTGTATAATGTTCATCTATGTTAGATTATTGTTATTCTAATATTGCTATTTAGTAAAATGTAATCTTCATTAACAGTTCTGTTAATAAAGCTGTTGCCTGTTATATCTCAATCTGGGTGTCCTTATTGTTGGTGGTTGTTGGTAAATGGATTGAAATTTAAAAGGGTCAGCATACCATCTTGTCAGGTACTATTATTGAAACTTATATTGAACGGGGAATAAAATCTACACCGCTCTCTTCCTTAGGGTCCTTTATTATAATGTTAAAATTTCAATGCTATAACTTATTTTTCAAGATTCCCCTTTTCTCGGTGTATGTTAATAAATGAATGGAGACAGGTGTATCCAGGTTTAATACTAAATTATAAATGCATCAGGGCTATCATAGTTTCAGTTTTATTAATTAATGCTATTTAATATTATTATATATATATATATATAATATATATATATATATATATATACAGTATATATATATATATATATATATATATATATATATATATATATATATATATATATATATATATATATATATATATATATATATATATATATATATATAAAAAAACACAGCATGTATGGGCCGAACACCCTGATAGTAGAAGATACCTGGGTGCTCATGCAAACAAAATTATCACAAGCAAAAGGTGATGGCACTCTCAGGATTTGTAGAAAAGACAACTTGGAGGTAAAATAAGAGAGTTTATTAATCCAACGTTTCGTTCCCACACAAGGACCTATCTCAAGGAAACACAGTGCAGTGACAGAAATTGTAATTTATAGCCAAAGTGAGGCTAAGTGAAAATAGAGCCCACACACATTGCTGACATCATAGTGATGACACACAGTGAGAATAAAAGAAACACACTGGTTTTAACACTGGGCCCTGAATGTTGTTACCCTTATAAAGGACAACTTGAGCACCAGAAAGCCCCCATTTTAGGGGTCGCAAGGTGGCTGGGCGACTGTGGCATCAAGATGCCTGTTACAGTAGAGGTGGTCGAGCCCGAGGTGGGCATCGGATTATGTCAATACACACATAACTCTCCTTTAGCCATGGGAGTAGTAATAGACCTATGACCCATAGCCTCAGGAATATTTATAATGACGCCAACTACCATAACAGGTGTTATAGCTGTATTACCCAATGGTGCCCACACACAGGGCCTACCATGGATTAGGATCAATGCCTGTGTGGCCCGGGTAAACATCAGGAGCCTCTTACGTGTGTCCTAAACCAGATGAGTCTAAAAACAATAGTGTGGGTTTGCCATGAAATGAAAAACCATACATAAAATTGAATGGTCCACCTCAGAACCTGCAAGACAGTCATGTACACATATAGAATTGAACACAAAGGGGTATTTACAGTCCAGCAATTAGAGTAGTAGCTTCATATGCTGAATAATGGAGAGTCAATGGGAGCACTGCAGTGGACAACAGAACTTAACCACAGAAGACCTAAATAAAACAACCCAGTGGCAAAAACTCATTGAGGCCCCTGGGTGTTAGAGTGTCCAGTTTAAAGGAGAAGGAAAGCTATGGAGGCATTTTATTGCCAATAGATTAGCCTCAATAATGCAAGCTAGAATGCTAAATTTATTCTGTAGAATGTTTTACCATACCTGAGTAAAAAGCTCTAGAAACTCTCTGTTTGTTTAGAATAGGAGCTGCAGTATTAACATGGTGTGACATCACTTCCTGCCTGAGTCTCTCCCTGCTCTGGGCTCAGATTACAGTAGAGAAGGGAGGGGGGGGAAGAGGAGCAAACTGAGCATGCTCACGCCCAGGGCAATGAGGTTTAAGCTGAAGGCAGGAAGTCTGATACAGAAGCCCATGTGTACACAATAGAAGGAAAGAAATGCTGTATTTCTTTTGACAGGAGACTCAGAGCAGCACTACATTGGGGGTTTACTGGTATATTTAGATGGACCTTTCTGATAAAGCTTACTTAGTTTTAACCTTTCCTTCTCCTTTAAAGATCCATCACGATTCCCTATGCAATAGTGCATTGTCTCTGTCCCCACCCCCTACATGTCAGAAGCTATTGGATGGGTGCCAGCGGGGGCGTCCATGACACGGTACTATGTGGGTAGTGACGGAAGTACCCGTCTTTCATATAGGTCGGACAGGCTAACTTTGCCTGCTAACAAGCTTTATATGAAGTGCTTTGGTGAGCACAGCAGCTAACTATTAGCTACAAACATGGCATTCATAAGGCCCCTGCAGATTCTGCTTTGGCAGCTCGAGAAGCTTGGAGATCCGAGCGTTACAGAAAAACTATATGCTGGCCAAACGCTCTTAGCCAACATGGCTTTACCTGTCAAGTCAGGCTGCGACAGCGTTATATGCTATTAGACCAGCGTACAGAAGTTCCAGAGCGCAGAGGCTCACACCCTCCTCTAGACTGTCCTCCGATTGGACATTGCAGATACTGTAGCGTTTTTGATTGGCCTATGGCTCAGATCCGAGGTAATAGCTTTATTCTGATACAGAGGCAATTATCTCACTCGCTACTTACCTAATACCTTTCCTCTTTCAACTACCTTGTTCTGCTACACTTAATAGCACACTTGATGTTCTGCACTACTTTCTCACTTCCCATACTATGTAACGCTGACCCCCACACTTCCTCACAGTGTATGGTGGTTGCTTAGCAACAGATTTGGGCGCCAATATACGGCCAGTGGGTTTAAAATTCTGGGATTGGAATGGGTCTCTGGTTGTTTGTTTGTAATCTCCTGACGACGATCCCTGTGGGGGATCGAAACGTTGAGTGGAATAAACACAGTTTGCCTGCATTGAAAACTGCCCTGTGAGTGTTGCTCTTCTTGCAAATATATATATATGTGTGTGTATATATATATATATATATATATATATATATATATATATATTCTTTTTGCCTTCTATATCAGAGGGAAAAGAATACTTTATTATTTTGAAACTACTTTAGAGAGTATTCGGACAATTTATAACAACATGTATTTCCTGTATTTCTGTGTGCATAGGATGAAAGGGAGTACCCAAAATGAGTCATACAAGAAAGGCAGCAGCATACAAACTCCAGGCGGATAGTGCATTGACTGGAATCAAACCTACATAAATGTTGTATTACACTAATGAATAAGTCACAAAACATATTTTGTATCAGACCCTTGTAAAAATCCCTTTTGTTGCTGTAACCCCTATAAATTTCTAGAACATTGTTGGTGGGATTGCAGTCAGCTATAAGAGCATTACTGAGGTTGTGCATGGAGGTCAGGGGTCATCGAGCTCACAGCATATACTAGCCACATCTTATATACCCTGTTAGTGTCGACCTGATCCCATATGAAAGTTGTTCATATGGTATGAAGTTAAGGCTCTGTTCAGTCAAGTTTTTCCACTTAATTTCAGCAAACTTGCTGTACAGACCTCATTTTGTGCATCAGGGCATTATTGTGTCAAAACAGAGAAAGAAGCTACCCCAAATTATTGCCATAAAATAAGAAACAATTCATTGTCTAGAATGGTATGGTTTGCTTTTTATGGAGACAGGGACTCTAGCCCAAACCATGCAAAAAAGCACCAGGTTATTTGGCTATATAATGCATATATTATGTATAATTACTATTTGTTATATTCAGATGTATGATCTTGTAAGTATAAATAAATATTGCTCAAAAAACATAATCATCAAGCAAATGTTTGCATATGCTTAAAATAAATGTTGAGAATTCTGTAATGATTATCAACTAAACAGCAATAGTTGTAATTGCCTTAATAAAATTCCTTATATACCTGTAGCTGCAGTAGACTAATCTGCGGCTGATCACTGTACAATTACAGTAAATCCTATAAAAGACCAAATTCAACTCAGTCTGTTATAGGCTCTAACACAATTAATATCAACAAGGTTATATCATTGGCATCTTAAAGATGCTAATCTCAGTTTTTTAGCATTCTATTATCTGGGGTGAGTACTATATTAATTATGAGATAGTGGGGACATTATTGTTGTTTCATATTTATTAATGCAATTAGAGTTTGTCCATGCAGGACAAAAAGAAACAAGCACAGTCCATTGATGAAGAGGAAGTGCTAAAATAAAATATGCAATCCATTGTTCTTTTCACTTACATCCCGTAATTGATGCAATATCGGCCAATATTATGACTAATTGTTTCCATAAAGCACTTCAATTATTTCAAAGAAAAATGCAAAGCACTTTAAATGAAACCCTGTTAAGATAATGTCAATAAAAAAAATCCATTAAGCAATTCACTAGGAACTCTGCTTTCATCAGGTCGACACTAACAGGGTGTATAAGATGTTGCAAGTATATGCTGCCAACTTTCCCAGATTTCATACTCACTGTACAAAGATATATTCCACATTTAAATCACTAACATTTAACTCCTTTTTGTTTATGTAGTTTGTGTTAGTTCCTTTCTCATTTTCTTTCCTATAGTACATTCTAAACAAATATAATTTCCTAAGCAAAAATAAAAATAATTTCCAAAAGAACATTAAGAGGGTCGAATTTCGAAGTAAAAAATACTTCGAAATTCGACCATCGAATTAAAAAAATTCAACTTCGAATATCAATGTCGAAGGATTTTTCACCGAATTTGGCAATCGAACAAATCAAAGTAAAAACGTTCGATCAAACGGTTAAATCGTTCAAATCGAACGATTTTAGCGTACGATCGTATGATTTTACTTCGATGTGTGAACACTTAGAAAAATGCATTAGAAGGTCCCCAGTAGGCTAACATAGCACTTCGGCAGGTTTAATTTGTCAAAGTATTGAAGTCGAAGTTTTTTTAAAGAGACAGTATTTCAATTATCGAATATTCGACTATTCAAACTATTTTTACTTCGAAACAAATTTTAAGTCAATTCGAAGTTGAAGTATCCTATTCGATGGTCAAAGTATCCAAAAAAATTACTTTGAATTTCAAATTTTTTTACTTCGAAAATTCCCTCGAATTCACTTCGACCCTTGATAAATCTGTCCTTAATGGAAGTCAAAGATGGCTACCTAGAAGGTTGTAAAAGCACCCCGGATTTTAACCCTGCAATTATTATATAAATTCAAGCTCTAGTAAGCAGAGGTCTAATCTAGTTTTTATTCTCACTGTTTATAATGTAACAAAAATTGCAGAAACCCTATGAGAAAACAACTGGTTCTTCATCTAAAAGAAATCATAGTATTAAAAATTATAATAAACACCAACATCATCTAATTTCAGTCTCCACAAAAGTGGAATCTTTTGTAGTTTTATAAAATAGAAACTAACTAGCATCACAGATTTTATTATTTTATAGCCCTTCGGTCCTTTGTGGGATAAAATGGAATGTTCTAAATTCTGAAAGGTTTGAAATCAATGTGCAAGGTCTTTCACAGATGTATTCCTAAAGGATTCATAAACCGTTGAGGTCAGAAACTGGACCTGCAAGAAGGAATCAGTGTAAAGTCAGTTTCAGAACTATTCTCACAGTATTGGTTACTGACTTACATCCATTAGATTGTCAATGAAGAAAAGAGGTAAAATGCTCAGTCAGCTTAAATCAAATATACTGTTTACCTGAATTGTGTTCATCATAAAATAAAACACAAAGAATAAGTGATCGTTATGTTTTCCAGGAAACATGTTACTTAGTAATGGTGTTGGTCAGCACAAAACCATTATTTTGCTCAGTGTCCACCAAAAAGATATCAATATCAAAATATCATTTTGGATGTGTAATATTTTAAATAGTAGTGTCTTTGTACTGCTCTGAAAAGACAGAATACTGTACATCCTAAGTATACCTGGCAAATAGTGTGTAAGACAGCACTCATAGCCGGAATGAAAAGCATTTGCCCTGCAGTCTTGCACATCTGTAATTTTCTAATAGAGATCTAGTAAAGCTGTGTTGCAGATGGTGAACTTTCCTACACACAACTGTTAAAGTTAAATTGCCAGGTTTATGTTATAATGCTAAATGGTAAGATGGTGTGGATAAATAGTTCCTAACCTTTTCCATTGCACCATTCTAAAAGCAGTGTTACACTTACAGTTCTGCTTATTTATTCTTTCGTTCTCTCACTTCTTTTATGGATCTGCCACCCAAATCCTTAATAAATGTACAGAACATGCATCAGTCTACAATAACTCCACTCTGAGCCTAAGTAGCAAATGGAATCTGGCACTACTTGTATGAAACACCAGAGAAGTGCCAGTAAAACACCAATAAAGAGTGCGTATAGGTAAGTGAAGAGTAACAGACCCGTATAAGCTAATCATATTATACTGTTATTATAGACCATAAAACTCATTTCTAGTGATAGATACAGTACATGGAAAAATATTATCAACATATATTTGCTGAAAATATTTCTAGAAATATAAAGAAACAAGAAATGTTGACCCCTTTGACCCATGTCTTTAATATATATATATATATATATATATATATATATATATATATATATATACTTCATCAGAGTCTGTATGTAGTATGTAGGCACGAAACACCTCTTTAATATATATATATATATATTAAAGAGGCGTTTCGTGCCTACATACTAGGCAGACTCTGATGAAGTACCAGGTATGTAGGCACAAAACACATTAGTTTTGCACCTTCACTGTTGCAATGTAATCTAAATATATGCCTTAATAAAGCCAAATTGTTATTAAATTGACTATCCTCCTGGATGTGCTTTGATCAGTGATTCGAAGCGAGTGAGTATATGATAGGCTCAATATTGTGCCTTCAATCTTTTCACAAGTATTTATATAACTGGGCAGCACAATGGTGCAATGGGTAGTATTACTGCTGGGGTTCTATGTTCAATGACCATGGAACTATGTGCAATAAGTTTTCATTCTGCCTGTACATGTGTGGTTTTCCTCTGGGTACTCCATTTTCTTTCTACACACCACAAACATACAGGAAGATTAATTGGCTCCTGATAAAACTTACCCTAGTGAACACGATAGGGAACTTAGATCATAAGCTCCACTGGGGCAAGGAATAATGTCTAATGTCTTTAAAGTTCTCCCTGCTTTAGTTAACCTTTCTAATGTTTTCCACCCTTTTGCATAATACCAACAAAAAGGCCTGAACATACTAGCGAATTTCCCACAGCCATTTAAAACCAAACCAAGTCAACCAGAGGGTGTCAAATTGTTCTCTATACCTCTTGTCTTTTAGAGGGTGGAACACTGATCCTGCTGTGGCTCTTTTGTGATTCATGATATGGTATTAATCACTTTTCAAAACACAAATGGACGTTAAGCATTTAAGTATTGTTTTACAATGTTATTCTACATTACACTACGGGGCAGGGACCTCCTTCCCACTGTGTCTCTTACCCCATAGCACTTAAAATCTTTGTTTTGATATGATTCTGTATATATTCCTTGTGTAATTTGTCTTCCCCATGTATACTTTTAGATAAATAGTACTTTTATGCATTGTACAGCACTGGTGCTCCCTAACATACCTACTTACAAATACCACCTATACACCACAAATCACAAAAGCACCTACTAGGCAAACTATATACAGCATACAAGTATCAACACAGCATTCTACACCTCAGGATTAAATATCTACAGCGACTTCTAATGCACATAAAGGGGAAAAAAAACAACACAAAGCTTTGGATTTATTTTCCCTTTGTTGCAAACATTGATGTTAAATCCTGAGGAGTGCAGTTCTTTGTTATACTTTGGGATTATTATTATCCTTTGTTTATATAGCACTCACACATTAATGCAGCTCTAAAAAGAGATTTAATTTATATCGGTATTTGAAAGAATATAAAGCTGCTTTCTAATACTGTTGCTACCTTACAAAGCTTGAGTTTGAATATGCCATAGTTATGGGTAATTGTAACAAATATTTAGGGGATTATTTATCAAAGCCGAATTTATCTCAACATTTCCAGCCACAAACTCTGATCTAATCCGCACAGGGTTTTTTTTGGCGTATTTATTATTAGATTTTCCCAAAAATTTACCGGAAAAAATCCGAATTTCACAGTTTTTTTTTTAAGATTTTTCACTCGAAAACATATTTTGTACTTTTTTCCCAAAAACTCAGAAATCTTCGGGGTATTGCACGAAACACAGCGCACATAAAATTATTGGGACCTCTCTCATTGACTTATATGCATCAGTTTCAAAGGTGCACTCCATTTACTTAGTAAGGACTCGGGTGCCAGCTAGGGAAATGCAATATTTGTACAAGAAGCGACACTCACGGGATCATTTTAGATGCAAACAGAATGTGTTTATTCCCCTCAACATTTCGATCCCTCACAGGGATCTTCGTCAGGAGATTACAGGCAAAAAAACTGTGAGTGGAATAAACACATTCTGTTTGCATCTAAAATTATCCTGCGAGTGTCGCTTCTCGTACAAATATATATATATATATATATATATATATATATATATATATATATATATATATATATATATATAAAGTCCAGCAAATGAAAGCACTCACAGCTCCATCATAAAGTTTGAAATTTAAAAGGTTTCTTTATTAAACCCACATCAGATCAACGCGTTTCAACCCCCACAGGGCCGTCATCATATATATATATAGTCAAATACAAGAGTCCTCTGCACTCAACCCATTATCAATATATTTAAGACAGCGACATTTTGTGCATACTGCTACTGAAAAATGCCTTACCCTTTAAACAAAACAGGGATTGTTTGTCCATATATTGCAATATATTTAAGATGGCCAACTACGTCAAAGTCATCCCATATCTGGCCAGTCCTATGCTCAATTTTATCTGATTCATTAAGAATTCTATTGCTTCATTATACATTTTACAAAGGGACTTGGTTTTACCTGCAACTTAACTTGCTGCTTTCAAAGTAAACCTCCATACTTGGCTGCCCTTTTATTAGACACCAGTGGGATCTATATACATTTTTCAAAAGTCACAAATTTATTTATTACATCACAGTGCCTCCAACGTTTCGGCCCGCATTGGGGCCTTTATCATCCTTGATAAAGGCCCCAATGCGGGCCGAAACGTCAATATTATATTGACCAAGGCACTTCCTGATGACGGCTCATGTCTAAGAGCCGAAACGATGAAATCAATACTATTTTTGTTGCATCACAAGAGCTATGAGTGCAGAAACTTGCTGTTTGGATACTATGATTGAATATTGTTTGTAATATATATTTTATATATATATATATATATATATATATATATATATATATATATATATATATATATATATATATATATAAACATGTATTCCCAATAATACTACATTACTGCTGGGTAATTCAGTAGGAATTCAGATTTGTTTCCTCGTGGAAAAGAACATTTTCCAAGCAGTACTGTGGTTTAATTGCAGTTCCTAACACAGGCGATACTGCAAAGCAAACACTCATTAGGAGCATGTATGTGATATGTATACAGCTTGTTCCAGCCAAACCAACCAAAACAAAGAGAGGTCCAGTTTTCATGGACTTAAAGAAATTCAATCTTACCTTGAAGGTACACACATTTCAGTCCACAAATATCTGAACAGTACCAGTTTACACCATAAATAATGAGTCTGAACATTGCTCCTACTGTCTTCCCTAATTTGTCTAAGGGCCACTTCATTTTATATTTTCCTTTTGCAGTTATCTAAAAGAAATTTAATAGTAAGAGTACATTGGTCTCTTAGCCGTCTCAGTCATTGGAGTTTAAAATGATCTTCTCTCGTAGCAGCCTTTTATCATTCACTCAAATTGGAAGCACAACAGGGTTTGTAAATAAATGCAAGCATCATTGCAAATTTACAACTGGTGCAGTGAGCACCACTGAGCCCAATTTGCTCTGCTGAATTGAGTGAAAAAGATTTCTGGTATTATCCATAGCCAGGACCTCCAAGAAATTCTAGGTTCCATAGGCACTAACTTACTCCATATTGGTGGACTGTTTAGCGAATGTCTGCTTTAACCCTGAAATTCTGGTAATAATAATAACTGTTAGTTAAAAAAAACATGCCAATTTTGCCTGGCCTAGTAAAGGAGAAAAATTATAAAAATCCGCCATTTTGGGATAGGCAGTACATAAGATACCCCAATGTCCCTGAACTTTCTCCACAATCTGATTAATAAAAGGGTTATATTAAAGCAGACAAGGGATAGTGTTACTAGTATGACCCTCATAGCAGAATGCTCTGTGTCCTGATTAATAAATTAGAGAGTTAAAAGCAAGTTAATAATTATCTGTCACTAAATCAGGAGCAGGGGTGGATTCATTCATACTTTGGTCCTGGGCTGTGCCCCTTCTCCTGCTCCAAATTGATGCTCTTCCCCCACAGTGACCCTATCACACTGTTCAGCTATGCCCCTGTTTTACCCAACTACACCCCATCACTCCACAGCTTCACCCCTGCTCCATTGCAATAAACCCCCTGATAATTTTGGACTATAAGCAACTGCCTGAATAGGCCTAATGCCATTACCCAGTGAGCATATTCTGACATAAATGGTTACAGCAAAATTGTGTGTTTTTCAACTTTTGATATATTTACAACTGATGGTTAGTATAATATGAAGAATGTGATTCCAGTTTGCCAAGTTTACATTTAATTAAGCAATTTGAAGTGTCCCTTAATAACATTCTTGCTCGACTAAAACTAATAGTATTGACTATCTTTGTTATTTAACTGTGTGTGTATATACTGTATGTCCTGACTAATATTTGTAGGCTTATGTTACCCTGGACGACTTCCACTTGCAATGGGAAGCTGACTTCACTATGGATTAAGGCCCATACGAAAATTGCTAATTTATGCTTGCAAAATCCAAATTACACTTTTTGTTTTTTTCTTTAAGAATCATCTACCTACAGTAAGAGGCAGATTTATCTAGGGTCGAAGTGCAAATTCGAATTTTTGAAATCGAATTTCGAATTCTAATTTTCAACTTTTTTTAGTGCCATTCGAATAGGGAATACATAAAATTCTATTCGAGTTTTTAAAAAAATTCAAATAAAATTTTTTGAAATTTATCACGTACTGGCCCTTTAAAAATTCGAATTCACAACTTAAAGGAGAAGGAATAGCATTTTACACTTGGAGGTGCCAAAAGTTAGGCACCCCCAAGTGACTTTTACCGCACTGGCCCCGGGGTTCTTCTAGCGACCAACATGGAGAGATCCTCATCCTGCTTCTTCAGGTCTTCTCTCAGTTGCGCATGTGCAGTAGAACAGAAAATTGGACTTTAACGAAAAAGCCGACTATTTCGCTCTACTGCGAATGCGTATGCCCCAGGAAATTTGAAAACCAATGAAGCAGGCAGAGGATCTCTACGTGGTGCTAGCTAAAAAACCCCGTGCTGGTGTGGTTTTCGGATGATGGGAGCACCGGTCCGGTGGGTCACTTGGGGGTGCCTAACTTTTGGCACCCCAATTGTAAATTGCTGTTCCTTGTCCTTTAAAACCTATTGAATTGCTGTTTTAGCCTACGGGGGACATCCTGGGATCAATTTGGTGTTGTTTGCAGCCTTCCTGAAAATCAAGGTTTTTTTGGAGAAAAAACTTGAATTTTTTTTCGATTCCAATTAGATTCAAATTCGATTCGAGATAGCTGGTTGATTCCATTCACCCAAGTTTGAAAAATTTTAATTTTTAGATAAATTTGGTCTTTTTTCGAATGTCGCGTTCATAGGAGTTTATGGGAGTTTTTACAAACTCCCATGAACTCTAATGTCAACCCTTGATAAATCTGGCCCAAAGTGTGTGTGTGTACAGTATGTACATAAAGGGGGTTATTTATTAAAGTCAGAATTTATCTCAATATTTTCTGCTACAAACTCCGATAAAATTTGCTCAGGTTTTTTTATGCTTATTTATTATAAAAAGTTCCCAAAAATTTGCTTTGCGGGAAAAAATCAGATTTTCACGATTTTTCGGATTATTTCATCCGATTTTCACAAATTTCATGATTTTTTCGGAAATTTTCACCCGAAACCTCCGAAAACCCAGTATTGCACGAAACCCAGCACACATTGAAAAATCATTGGGACCTTCTATCATTGACTAATATGCAACCTCGACAGGTCTGAGATGCCGGGTTTTCAGATTCTGACTTTTCCATCCTCAGGGTTTAATAAATTCTGAAAAATGTGTGATTTTTTAAAAGTCTGATTTTATATAAATAAAATGTTTTCGTGATTTTTGCATTCGGAGTTTAGTAAATAACCCCAAAGTGTGTCCTGCATCATTCAAGCACCCACTCTCAGGACTGACCTTACTGACTGTACCATGGCTCAACAATGGAAAAGCAGTTGTTGCCTCACACAATATTGAGCAAAAGCTATTATATATGAATTTGATGGTCAAGTGCCCTCTGCTTTTAAATATTGCAGAACAGTTGCCAACACAGCACAGGGCACGACTGCTAGGCTAGACAAGCTGTGACATGATGGTGATAGTTTTATTATATTCTTTTTTAAGGGATGTTAAAGCTTAAGTTGATAGACAGGACATCTGGGCGTGGGCCTATGCTATGAATCTCTTTAACACGGTACGTATATACTGTATATACATGTTCAAAATCAAAATGTTCAAGTTCATCAAGATTATGTGCATAAATCTGCCCATAACATGGCCTCCCGCATTGGGAGCTCCCTCCAGGAGAAAGTCGAATAGCCTAGTGTCGCAAGACGAGTGGTCTTAATGCAGCAATTTTAGGGTATAGTGATGCAAATATATATAATTAGTTATTTGAATGCTGTTTGAGAGGAAAATGGTGAATATCATTGTGTATATCAAAGACAAACATGTTTTTAAATAAGATTAAGGTAATGAATACTGGTCATATTTTGGCAATGTGCCCAGTGTTATAATTTGTTTATAGGTTGAGGAACTAAGAAGTATATAAGGAAGGCATGAATGGAGAGCCAGAGTAAATAAGCCTTACATCAGAGGCATTTTTAAACATGAAGCTTCAGCCAAATATTCTGAAGCCAATATTCCAACAGTGAAAGTGTACATATTTCTAAACATGCTCATATGCTATGCTTGATCTGCAGCTGATACATTGTGTATTCATGTCGTTTTTTATGTATACTTTTCAAGAAACTGAGTACTCAACAACTGAAACTCAACAAAACTGAGTAAAAATAAATCAAGAGTAAGTCAGATAAGGGCAAATGTCTTTAAAGTAGGACAGAGGGGCCTAAAAGTGACCCCAAGAACAGCAGTCTGAAGTGACTGTTTTAAAGGCTGAGAGAGAATATGAGCATATCAACGAAATGTGTTTGAGAAAAGTGTGCTTGAGTGTGTAAATGTTGGCGCAGATCCCACCTAAATGTAAAGTGAAAAAGAAAAACAATGGAAATATAATAGACCTGGGAGGCATTCCAGGGGACAGTTTTGTTTGTATGTTAAAGCAATCCTTGATATCAGTTTAAACAAACATTGTGAGAAAAATGAAGGTAAGAATATTAAAAAATGTCAAAGAAAAATGGGGTAGGAGGCAACGATGAGAACATACACGTGTCAGTGAAAAGGACATAAAATGAGGTAAGTGGTAAGAATCATGGGATGTCGAAAAAAAGAGATGTAAGCTGAACAGTGGGAAAGATGTTGATGAGTCATGTTGGAAGCAAGAGTTTAAAGCCAATGCATCATGTTTAGTGTATGGTTTTTTGAGAGTGCTGTTACAATTAATACCACATCAATTCAGACTGATTTAGGAAAACAACAATTGAGCAGGATTGTACAGTTCATACATAATGAGTTTTACAACTGTCATATATATTTGGATGATCACATTGCAAACCGGTCAAACATGAGTACATTTTCCACCCAATTGTGCCAGTGAATCCAGTTGATTAACAAAACAGTTCTACCACAAGTGGGTGAGATTTCTCCTGACAGGCATAGAATCTGATATGTGCATAACCTCTGCAGCAGTAGAGAATATGATACACCTACCCATGTCTTAATTATGGTCCCAAAACTCAAGTATGCTTATTATTAGTTGGTTTTAAACTGATGTAACACACAACTTTCTACAAATAAAGGGATTGTGTAGCTATGCTTATTTCTCTGATGGTTCAGAGAAAGGGAAATTGACTGTGAGAGAGAATTGACTGTGCAAGATAATTGTAATAAACTCAGAATGTAATACATTTTATATAAACAAAAGGTCAACATAAACATTCATGGAATCCGTTGTTTTACACCTCACCCAAACAAAGAATGATGTACTTCGTAGTCTTCCGTGGTTAAAAAACATATTTATATTGTCTGCATGGGTTTGCTTTAAAAATAAATCTGAGATTCTTTTAAAAAAAATTAGAGACGCTAGGATAAAACTGAATACATATGGCAAAAAGATAAAAAAATGTTGGTATAGTTTTCATTATATAGCTTTAAAGTAGCTTGATGTAACTAGGGATGCAACAAATCAAGGATCGGCCAAAAAAAAAAATTTTGGGGGGGATTTATTAAACCCAGAGGCTGCAAAAGGCCAGAATCCGAAAATCCGGCATCTCAGACCAGCCAAAGTTGTATATAATTCAATGTGAGAGGTTCCTATCCTATTTGGAAGTTTCTGTGGTCTCTGCTTTAATTAGCCCAGAAATACCCCTATTTCATACTTTTCGGGCAAAAATTCTGAAAAAAAACCTTACGATTCGGGAAAAAAACTCATTAAAATAGTCAGAAAAATTCAGATTTTGATAAATAAGGCCCTATATGTTCAGTAGAATCAAATAAATAACCAGGGAGTGGAATCCCTTTGGCTTGAGATATTGAGTGGGCAAAAAGTCACATAGAAAATTATCATTGGTGTATGCTACAAACCACCTTGTATAAGTGATGATAATAAATCCCAGCTACTTTTACAAACAGAGACGGCTTCTCAACTATGTCAAGTTATTATTATGAGTGACTTCAATTATTCAGAGATTGACTGAAGTAATGGGGTTGCCAAGAAAAAAGATAGCTGATTTGTAATCTACAATTAGGGGGTGATTTATCCAGATTCAAATTAGAATTTTTGCCACAATTCTAATTTTTCGCCACAAAAACTCAAATTCTAATTTTATTTTCAAGAACTTGAATGTGTGGTATTTATTAATCAAAACAACCTTGAAAACTCAAATGTAAAAAATCAGCATCTAAAAGCTGGCAAGGTGATGTAGATCAATGGGAGTTGCCCTAGGCAAAATGCAAGCCCTTTTTTTTTAATTCAAGATTTTAGAGTTTGTATGGGGGAATGTAATATGTTTCCTTGTTTTTGCGCAGTGTATGTTGTTAAATTTATGCAATCGTAAACTATTTTTGGTACATATTTAACAAAACTCTGGTGCAGGTGTTAATTCGCAATGTGCAATTAAGATTCGCAATAAAAGCCTAATGAAGAATATTACATTGCGAAAGGAGAATTTTTATTTGCAAAGTTTTGCAAATGTTATTACATTTCCCCCGTAAATTAAAAAAAATCAATAAGCAAACATTTGAGTTTTTTCTAATTGTTTGTTTATTCTAAGTAGAAAAAAAACCTTATATATTATATTTTTGATAAATAATCCCATTTATATAGATATTGATTTATATATATAGTTTTAGGGGGTTATTTATCAAAGTCCAAATTTATCTCAATATTTTCTGCTACAAATTCCGATCAAATCCACACTGTTTTTTTATGTTTATTTATTATTACATTTTCCTGAAAATGTGATTTGCGGGAAAAATCTGATTTTCTGATTTTTTTTCAACCGATTTTCACAAATTTCCCCGATTTTTTCGGAATTTTCACCCGAAAACTCAGAAAACTACGGGGTATTGCATGAAACCCAGTGCACATCAAAAAATCATTGGGACTTCTCCCATTGACTTATATGCAACCTCGACAGGTCTGAGATGCCGGATTTTCAGATTCAGACTTTTCCATCCTCTGGGTTTAATAAATTCCGAAAAAATTTAGATTTTTCGTGATTTTTGCATTCGGAGTTTAGTAACTAACCCCCTTAGTGTGTGTATGTGTACTGGATTTCATTTGGAGGGGTTGAACTTGACGTGCTTTGATCTTTTTTTCAACCCAATGATATAAAATAGTGAACACAGAACACAACACATTTATTTTGCAACTGAATTTTTTTCTAAAATTTGAACATGAAAATAAGGGTGTGGATTTGGTTTATTATTTGACAAAGCTTTTGTGGCGGCAAATAACCATGTTATAAGATTACCAAAGAAACTACGATAACCAAAATGACTGTGGAATTATGTTATCATGGTTTTTTTGTTATGATGTGTTTTTGCTCATGAAACTCACAACACACATGTCCTCCAAAATGTAGCTTATTTTTCCCAACTGTGGCAACAATTGTAAGATAAAACATCCACTTGTGTGAACTGATGCAAGGAAAGTTTCCCATCCAGATAATGTTATTGTTAGGTTTTCACAAAGAGCATACAAGACATTGGTTGAACAATATGTTTTGTGTGGCAGAGAATCCCAGTTTTAGCAATGAGGCCCTGACAACTAGCCCAATATCTTGCAACTGAACAAATTATATAAGTGTTTGCACAGAATAACACACAAAAATATGTAGAACTATTAAACATTATGAGCTTTTATTTTAAAAAAAGCATCATTGTACATCAATTTCTGCAAAAAAATTAAAATTTGCATTCTACAAATGTATTTGAATAATATTATTTTTTTACAAAATGAAACATTACAAAAATACTGACAATTTATACCATTTATACAATTGTCTCTAGTTGTAGTTTTTAGTGAAATTACTACCACAGATCTACAATATTTTAGTTGACTATACAAAAATTAAACTGGTGCTTTAAGCAGCAACATAACACAGGTCAAGACACAGTTTATGATCATAGTGGATATATCTAAAATTGTTTTCAGAAATAATATTTTACATAGTTAAATTTTAATGCTTTGTACAATATTTATATAATATTTATATATAAAAAAATCATAGCTTGCTATACTTGAAATGATTGGACGGATTCTCCAGTAAAAGGATGTGCAAATGGTCAGAATATACTGTTTTTAATCCCTTCTCAACGTAGCCCTTTAAAATGTGTGTATTTAGTTAAAAACTGGTATTGTGGTTTCTACATGAGCAGAAAATAAACAGTATGAAAAATGGATTCTAATTTCATGAAATGCTATGGCTTCTTTAAAGAACCCTTAATTGAAAGAAGAGACTGCACAGATGAAAACAAAATTTGCAATTTGGATGTTCTGTCCAGCAGACCATGTCAAATCCTTTGCATTAATATTCACTGGGTATCGACCCCAAAGTTCATAGTGCTAATATCTCAAGCAAGACAGACCATTAATGTTTTCCACCAAAGGGATCTCTTGAGTTTGCTTTAAATGAACCCTAAAAACCCGAGGTTGCATAATCCTTTTTGGAGGTCTTTTTCCTTCCTGCTCAGTTCAGTGTCAAAATTCACAGGACAGACATTTGTTGTAAACGTCCTCAGGGAAATATCTGACTTGGCTATAACTATAATTATAGATTATTACAAAATGCAGATCTTTTATATTTTCTTTGCACACAATGCACAGAGAGAACCCTCTGATATTGTCAACCACCTCTACATAACACTGGCCAAATAATCAGAATTGCAAAGGCCAATGACATCAAGGATAAGGATACTCCAAAGGATGGCATCCTGATCATAATCAGTGCTACTTTTTACTAAATATATATAGTGCTGTTGTTTGTTTTGAGCTTTCCTATAAGCCAAGAAATGAAGATTCCAAGATGACTCCCTTTACATTAAAACGTGTGGTGTTCATAAACATATGAACGAAACCTGTTCATTATAACATGAACATGTAAAAACCAATTGCACATCCGGAATTCCAACCCAGGTTTCCCATTGCTTTGCATCTACATTTAGTTGACCATCACTTGTCTCATGCAAAGTTGCAATTGAAAGGCCTCATAGTGGACTTTTTGCTCTTCTGGTTGGGTAAAAAAGTCTTTCCCTACATTCTACTGTCTGATGAGATTTGAGAGCAGCAGGTAGTTGTATTCACTGTCAGAAGTTAATTTGCAATTGGGTTGTGGTTTTTATACAATATTTCTCTCAATGATATCCACAGGTGAGAGGATTTCCTTCTTGACTATAGTAGGAGTGCAGCTCTTCTTTGGAGTTTTGAAGAGATCTGATACATAAAACACCTGCAAAAACAAGAATATTGGGTAAATATTCTGCTTAAAACCAATGTCCTTATAGAGAATACAAACATGTATTGCTCTTCCTTATTGAAAATGCCATTTAAAATTAAACAATCTGTATAAAGTTCTGTTCATAAAAAGAAATTGCATTACATATGTTAAGCAAATCTAATAAGTAAATGTGTTAAAAAGAGTTAGATAAATTATTGTTTCCTTAAAGAAGACTAAAGCTGAAATCTGATTTATCAGAATATAATAAGGATTTGCACTAAACTTTTGGTAGAATTCCCCCACAAGTAGAGCTATGCTGTATACAGTATCATGCTTGTAGTAAGTCATTAGACTATAACTGCTAAAAATGCTTTTATTGTTCAGCTCCAGTCATAATGACTTGTAGGCTAATGCCAATGGAAGGAAAAGATATTTAGCCACCATTTCCTGAATGCCCAATTACAGAAGCTGTCTGCAGGATGTGAAACAGTTGATATTCAGCATTTCAGTGTAGAAATATAGTTTCAACGGAACAGGGGTTTTGTGAAGGATAACCTTTTACTAACTCCACCTAACTTCCTTAGTCTGAGACTTCTGAATCATCTATTTCAATACACTGTGTCATGTGGGGACACCAGTCTGGATCCTTGATGTAAAAAATATTGTGATTATTTCAATATCATTGTGACATTGCCAATAATTCACTGTTGTTTTGCAGAATCTGCCATCTGAACAGAAAACATCGGCTTTAATGATTTTTTTGTAACATGCAAACAAAATAACAAAGTGTGGGATCAGGATTTTTTTCAATTTTAAAAAACATCTATCTGAATACCTTTATACAAAAACATCAGGAATGGTCTCTCAAAAAGGTTTCAGGAATTGTCTCTGAGAAAGGTACATTGAATTTGCAATGTTTATGATACACGCAGGCGTTTTTGCTTCCATAACCTTGCCAAATGCCATACTGAATTCTTAAATAAAACTGCTGATGTTTTGTCCTGGAGACTTTTTGTAAGAACGGACAAATGCTAGAATGTGTCTTCATGAGGGATAAACACATGCAAACAATAGTCAGGAAATAAAGTTGAAATTGCGCCCACTGCTCTGTGTAGTGCCACCTTAATGAATGATATGAGCCCATTTTGTGTATAGAAAACCTAAATCAAAAAAACTCCCAAAGCCTTGAGTTTCAAAAGCAAGCAACAGGCAACGCTTATTACAACACCCCTTTCTGCAGTCAAATTAAACAGAGAGGGACACACAGTAGTGTTTTATAATTGTTTTAAGTGTTGATTTTCATGGGTGAAAAGTGTAAATGTTCACCCGGTATTTAAGGCTGACAGCCTTGAAATTGTTAAGTTACTAATATATTGGACTTTCCCTCTGCTCTGCAGCTGTACGTCTGTTTGAAATGGCTTGAGGTTATACAAACACTGGCAGGAATCATGAAACATAACCTCTCTAGGCTATGACAGTGTGTTAAATATTCCTAGTGCTTGAACTATGCCATACAATAAAGGGCAGTAAATTGGGGAAAAGTTCCTTACTTGGGTTTGTTTCATTTCCTGCAGAAATGGTTCCCCACCCAAAAAATAAACTTAGCAGATCTAGGTAAGGAATGTGCAATGCGTTTCAGTTTGACTTATTTTTTTTAATTGTAATTAAACACTTTCCATCTTTTCTTTATTCTGGAGCAAAGAGGCATGAATTTTTAAGAACTGTTATGCCTGGATAGATACATACATGGCATCCCGGGGAGTCTTTAAATTGCTTGAATGTGAAAACAAGAAACAATACGAGCATTGTTCATACTCTTTGGAAATGTTCTCTGCTCGCAAATCCAAATGTAACTGCATATGTTCTGACTGCATATTACTTGTTTAATGTCAGATAGGTAAAATGTCAGTCTGTTTAGTGTAACTGCCAGGGGCACAACTTGCAGCAACAGGGCCCCATAGCAAAAAAATTTCAGTTCCCCAAAAATTTTGGGACGATAACCATAAGATTTTGCAAACAAACATGGAGATTGCTCATTAGTCAGGGGGCCTTACTGTCCCCCTTTGTATCCTGAACTCCACAGGGTACAACCCTGATAATAATGCAACTATAATTAGTATAGAGAAGGCTAATTACATATTAGTATGTGTTGCTTTACAGAAGCTATGGGTAATGGAAACGACAATGCAAGTGACCTACAGTCAAGTAAATATAAATCTAGGTAGATATGGTTGATCAGCTCATTTTGACCAGCAAAATATGTCAGTACAAGCCGTCATCTGCTCATTCAGTAGTTGCCAAAATGATTTGATCCAGTGGGTTCAAAATTCAACTATTTGCTCCATCATGGCATACATAGAAAGAATGGATTTACCAACATGGCTGTTTGGAACCTGTATGATTCAAAGCAGACTCTGACTACAGGGTGAGAGTGATCCTGGGTCATTTAAACCTATACACGCAGGGAGGTGTCGCCCAGTTTGGCCAAGATGTGCCCAAATAGCTAACAATATCTTTTTGTGTGTGCCAACCTTTGAGTATTGTTACGGATGTTTAGGTACTATATCACTAGCAAAAATATAAATTTAATATGGGATGTGTGCTAAATTCTGCTTATACCAAAAAAAAAAAAAACCTCACGGTAATGGATTTGTGTGTATTGTGTCACAGAAGCAACAGTTGCTAGTGTTCCCATTTCACTTCAGCAAATACAGGGGATCAGCTAACTTTGTGTTAAATATTGCATAGATGAGTCCATTAATCTCTATCTGCAAAAAGGTAAAGGAAATGAGTAAGTTCAGTTCAAGTTATGCTATGCTAAAATTCACAGGGAGTAAATGCAGTTCATCTTTACTTAAATTACAGGCAATGAGAAGTATGTAAATGGGAACCAGCTGCAAATGATCTATGTTTCCATATAAAGTAAAGTGGTGGAATACTGAGAGGTGATGTTTTAAAATGTCTATTTACTGCAGCATGTAGCAAAAATGTAATGTAAACTAAGCCGGGAAGTAGGTGAAATTCAGTTAACAAAACAATTATAATGTATGAACTGTGTTTCATAAAGTATACAGTCCTTTATTGAAGGGATGCGACCACTATGTTCACTGCCCACAATGCATGCATAAAAAGGAAGCCTACAGAATAATTACAGAAGATGCTGATAATTGGGCAGTGCATTAGCTTATGGACAGAATGAGGTTATTTTCAGAACTGGTTCATTTCCTGGGTTGGTCTTAATATGTCTATGACATTTACTGGTCCAAGGATTTCATTTAATGCCTGGATTGTACAAAGATAGGGGGCTTCTCCCATAATTATATAATAGCTGAAGCACTAAGATATTTTTGCTGCATTTGGCTGCCAAGATCGTATACGATCAGGACAGAGCAAATGCTTCAAAGAATTAGATCATTCATCTTCATTCTGAACATTTGCGTAGACTGCATTAATGGCAGATTGAGAAAAGCAAAGAGGCTCTTAAACGGCTCCTAGTCACTGTGAAGAAGAGGACTGTTTCTAACCACATTCATTAAAACATGAATTGTGCAGTGTTCCATCTCACAAAGGTCAAGTTTGATGCATTACATACAGTTCCAAACAATGCTAGACAGAAACATTACAGAATATTGTTAACTGAGGACTGTCTTGTGTCCCAACCAAAAGTGCCTTTACTGTATTCCAAATTAATTCACATATCTACCTGAATACGTGATTAAATGTGTAATTTTAGTTGTATTGATGTAAATAGTTCATTTACAAGTGAAAACTCAGCTTGCATGCCTTTTAAATGGTATATGGTAATATACTTGATATTTTCTTTAGTGTTGTAAATTATTAACATGAAATTATATTCTCATTTTCTGCTGCCAATACTATATGCCACTTAATTAAAATGGAATCTAAAACAATATTTCTGTTCTGTAAATATGCAGAGCACTGCATATAAAGCATGTATGTATGTAAAAATATACACGTACAGTATATAGTAGAATTTCTTTTCCATATTGTCTAGATTAAACACACAGTAAAGGATAAACATATAGTTATTGTGTGAAAAGAATATTCCACCCTAACATTCATATAAAGTATATTTATATATTTTATGGTGTTCCTGTAAACTTTACGAGTGCTATTCCATTCGAGTCTAAAGAAAACGAGGCGTTGGCCTCAATATCCTCTTTTATATATATATATATATATATATATATATATATATATATATATATATAGTAGCTATGCAGACAGGGAATGGTTTGTGCTTGTTAAGATAAAACTGCACACACATACAAACACACATCCATATTATGGGTTTTCTTTGGTGTGAAAATAATTCAAACTGGAAGTTTATGATTTTGTCAGCCAGCTGTTTCCTTTTAAACTGCACTGCATCAGAGGAACATCATCCAGTTGCAAACCTCATGTGTCCCTGCCATGTACCTCACACTTGTTAGTATGAATAAACTCATCTTTCTACACTTGACCAGACACAGGCATACCCTTCTACTGACAAATGATTTGCATCTGATCTTCCAACACGGTGCATGTCTTTCTGTTCTGTGTAGGTTAACACAGGATTCACTTTTTTCTTGGCAAAATGACTAAAGTTGTAACGCAAAGCAGGCATTATCTGGTTTAAACACACTATGCAGTTAGAGAATGTGGGTAAAATGTTTCCATCACCACAAAAACCCTAGTTGTTCAGTGTAAAAATAAAAACTGGGTAAATAGATAGGCTGTGCAAAATAAAAAATGTTTCTAATATTGTTAGTTAGCCAAAAATGTGATATATAAAGGCTGGAGTGACTGGGTGTGTAACATAATAACCAGAACACCACTGACTTGTTACCCTGGTTACCAGGCAGTAACCAATGAGAGACTTGAGGGGGGGGCACATGGGTCATATCTGTCGCTTTTGAATCTGACCTGTATGTTAAGGATCAATTGCAAACTCACTGAACAGAAATGTACCATGTGGCCCCCCTTCAAGTCACTGACTAACTCAGAGTTATAGAGCTGAAAAGCAGGAAGTTGTGTTCTGGCTATTATGTTACACATCCAGTCACTCCAGCCTTTATACATTACATTTATGGCTAACTAACTATATTAGAAATATTTTTTTATTTTGTACAGCCTATCTATTTACACAGTTTTTATTTTCACACTGAACTGTTCCTTTAAAGGAGAAGGAAGGCTATGGAGGCATTTTATTGCCAATAGATAAGCTGCAATAGTGCAAGCTAAAATGCTATATTTATTCTGTAGAATGTTTTTCCAAACCTGAGTAAAAAGCTCTAGAAGCTCTCTGATTGTTTAGGATAGCAGCTGCAGTATTAGCTTGGTGTGACATCACTTCCTGCCTGAGTCTCTCCCTGCTGACTTATAGCACTGGGCTCAGAGGAAGAAATGCAGTGTTTCGGTTTGACAGAGGACTCAGAACAGCAATACGTTGAGGGTTTACTGGTATATTTAGGTGGACCTTTCTGATAAGGATTACTTAGTTTTAAACTTTCCTTCTCCTTTAAAGAAACAGTAATAGTTATCCAGGTTTAACATAATAACTTATTTTAAAAATGGCAAATTTTTCCTTTGTTCATACTTTTGTTAATTATTCATTGTCTTTCTCTCTGATTAAAAAAGTCACAAGTACAAGCAAATTTAGCTGTTTACAGAAATGTAGGGGGTCCAGTGGAAGAGTAAGCAAATGCCTGTGGTACTAAAGCTACCCTATCTAATGCAGAAATTCCCTGCAGTAGTCATGTGGCATCCAGCTGCAACTTGATATAGCCATGCGTGTTTTACTTGCTGACTGTTTTGTAATAGTGTGGGGGGGGGGGCTGAAGTTCCAAAACTAAACCCCATCTACAGTTGTCCATTCATAAAAAAGTTGCATATTCCATGAAGTAGTGGAATAGGCAATGGGAAGAAGCTGTTGGGCGGGAGTAGGTACTATATACAGTATAGCAAAGAGATCAAAGTAGTGTAAATATGCTACATCCAAAATATGCAGTACTTAAAGGGATCCTGTCATCGGAAAACATGTTTTTTTCAAAACGCACCAGTTAATAGTGCTACTCCAGCAGAATTCTGCAAAATTCTCAAAAGACCAAACAGATTTTTTTATATTCAATTTTGAAATCTAACATGGGGCTAGACATTTTGTCAATTTCCCAGCTGCCCCTGGTCATGTGACTTGTGCCTGCACTTTAGGAGAGAAATGCTTTCTGGTAGGCTGCTGTTTTTCCTTCTCAATGTAACTGAATGTGTCTCAGTGAGACATGGGTTTTTACTATTGAGTGTTGTTCTTAGATCTACCAGGCAGCTGTTATCTTGTGTTAGGGAGCTGCTATCTGGTTACCTTCCCATTGTTCTTTTGTTTGGCTGCTGAGGGGAAAAGGGAGGGGGGTGATATCACTCCAACTTGCAGTACAGTAGTAAAGAGTGATTGAAGTTTATCAGAGCACAAGTCACATGACTTGGGGCAGCTGGGAAATTGACAATATGTCTAGCCCCAGGTCAGATTTCAAAATTGAATATAAAAAAATCTGGTTGCTCTTTTGAGAAATGGATTTCAGTGCAGAATTCTGCTGGAGCAGCCCTATTAACTGATTCATTTTGAAAAAAAAAATTTTTCCCCATGACAGTATCCCTTTAAGGTTAACTCATTTCAACCTAAATTTTATCCATGATTATAATACATATAATAACCAAATTACAAAAAAAACCTTTTCGGAAAGCCCCAGCTCTGATGGTTTCCGAAGAGCTCCCAAGCACTCCGGATAATATATTTCACATCTGTATATATAATACAGGTTATTGATGAAAAAAACTATATATGATGACAATAATGTGAAAATAACATATAATAAGAATTTGAGCATTACACAAAATAATAACATTTTGTGGTTCTCTGTAGATATAGTCCAGACATGTTGTATATGCCTCAGAATTCATTAAAATTCCCCAAGCCATATCAAATAAACCGGGCTAGTAAATAATGTAACCTTCAGTATCATTTGCTGAGCTGAGAGCAGATTTCTCACAAGCTACTATATTTATGGGCACGTAGGTTGGCTTTTTAATTTCCTGTATGATTTCCTCAACATTGAAAATAATTTTACTTACTATACAGTAAGCAACCAGGGCTCCTTGCACGAAACCTGCTAGCACATCTGAGGGGTGATGCTTGTGGTCAGAAACCCGAGACAGTCCTGTGTAGAATGCCATCATGAGCAGGGTGAACTGCAGGAGGGGGCGTAACAGACGAGCACCTCTCCAGGTAAACCGTGATTGTAGATAAAGCTGAAAAGTGCAATAGATGGATTTTGGTGATTAACCGAAGAAAACCAACTGTATATACACATATAAAAGTACTGTAAATTCTGATGGTTTCCTAACAAAGCTAACTGCACGTCAAAGTGCTTTGTAAGTGCGGAACACAATTAATTTAATCAGAATTAAGAGACTGCTGCATTACGTATTTGCCACAGTAAGCATTTGTCTAGGAGTGAGTCCTTAAAACTATGATCTTTTCTTGTAAAGTGGGAGTTTCAAAGCTGGATTTATAATGACCCACACATTAGTAGTATTTTGTGTCAGTTTGAGAAATACTTTTTCACAGGTCTTCCCAATCTTGTCTATGTTGGAAATTAAAAGATTTGCCCTTGACTACAAGTGTGATTTTTGGGTTTGTTTTTGACTGATATGGCACATTACCCATGAGAATCCTTCCAACATATGACATTACATGTTGTTATTGGTTCAAATCGTTTTTGTGGTTCTGTACTCACATAGCACAGCCAGACAATAAACACAGATCAATACATATTTTTTCTGCACTGATCTTCATCATAGTGGGTAGGAACCAAAAGGGATGAGCTGAACCAACTACTACATGCAGTACTACACGAGAACACTAGTGAGCATATATACAAAGGGAAAAGGGTTAATCGCTAGGGTTGTTAATCACTATTGGCATAGTATAGTCTGCACAGCGCAGCTTGGTATGCTGATTTGTATTTATTCACACAACTGGGTGATGACATAATTGCGCTGAAACCCAAACACATTCCTTTAAAACAATAATTTTCAAGAAAAATGTAAAGATAAAATGAGAAATGAATGTCTATCTACAAGGACACATGCTAAGGTACTGGCAAAGAGAAGAAGAGCAAAGATATGTTTTTTAACCTGACAGCAGCAGTGAGTATAGCAGATAAATCCACCTTTCTCACTATACAATTAAAATGGTATAACCATACAGTGCTATAGAAATTAGTACTGACAGGGGAACATAAAATAACATTATACTGTCATTGTCTGCTCTATGTTATCTTGCTGCTGTTTCCGTTGAACTTTGGGCCTAACCCACTTCCCAGGTTCCTGTGGGAACCGGTGGAAACAAAGAGATGAGGCACAGGAAAGCTGAATACTTTTGTCCCACAAATCAAACATGACTATGGACAACCAGGCAGAGACGAGTGTTGCAAAGGAATTGACAGAATCCACCGAAAGATTGCTCCCTTCCTGAAATGTGGGAAGGACGTTAAAGGCATTGGGCTGGCTGTTGAATGGGAGAGGTTTTGACATATATTTTAAGGTTGTTACATACATGTCCAGATGTGTGTGTACAATATGCAGGAACAAACCCAGAAAAATATGCCAGATCAAACAATTTTAGCTTTTTATTTATAGATCATACTGTAGACCAAATAGCTGGGGGGGGGAGAATATGCAATAGGGGCTCAAATACAAAGCCTGAGTCATCTTCGAGGGGAAAAAACTACCATCAGCATAATAAATGATCAAAAGAGACCATGCAGCCCTGTCAGCCATGAACTGCATCTATATCCAAACATGGATTTTCAGCCTTTTTTTTCAACATTTTTCTAAATGATATTAAACACAGGCCAATTCAATAGGTCCAATTCATAAAGTGAACTTGCACAGCAATGACTCTTACTTCATTGTTCCAGAAAAGGGAAACCTTAATACCTTATCCGAGTGTAATTAAATAACAATTACAAATAACCTCATTATCACTGATGAAGGGCCATGTAGTCCCGAAACTTTGATCTTTTGTTAAGTGTCTACAGCACAAAATGTGTATATTTAATTATGTTAAAACATGAAATTGAGCATTTACTAATCTCCCCGAATTATCTTCCAGCCGGCTAGAATCTAAACCGCCAGCGGGATGGCACTCGGATCGCTTCGTTTTCCAAAGTCGCCTGAAGTTTCCTTGTGAGGATTTCTATTGTAGCCAGCGGGAAGTCAATACGGGGAGATAAGTCGTCCGAAGAAGAGGCGATTTGTCCCCTGGTGACTACATCTCCCCGAATCTCCACATGTGTCTCTGCCCTAAAACAATTAGGTAGTTAAAACAACTGCTCAAGAAGCTGGTCAGCCAGCATTAATTGCATTATCATCTTTTTGGATCTGCTGACCTCTGCAAACACCTTACTCTGACAAGACAAAGTCTTTCCTTTGACATGTTTGCTTTCATGGAATGTCTACAGCTCCTAGCACAACTTGCTCCATAGGTTTAATTTTATCAACGAACTCGCTTATCATTGCATCCCAGGAACAATGTAAAAAGATAGCAATCACTCTGTGAACGGTTTGTGGTAATGTGATCTGTTTGGGGACTGGAAGTTTGCTTTTAGAGTCTCCTTATCACACTGGGAGACTGAAATGGGTGGGGGGCCTAAATGCCATAAGTAGAATGTGAATCAAAAGAATCAGTTAGTGATTTACTAAAGGATTACTTCTCTAAAGATTAGAATAAGGGTAGGGACACACTGGGCGATTTGGGGAGTTTTAGTCGCCTGGCGACTAATCGCCGCGACTTTTCTCCCCGAATGCCTCCCCTCTCTCTGCGCCTGGCTAAAATGAAAAATCGCCTGCGCTAATCACACGCGGCGATTCGTTTTCCGAAATCGCCCGAAGTTGCCTCACGAGGAAACTTCGGGCGACTTCGGAAAACGAATCGCCGCGTGTGATTAGCGCAGGCGATTTTTCATTTTAGCCAGGCGCAGAGCGAGGGGAGGCATTCGGGGAGAAAAGTCGCGGCGATTAGTCGCCAGGCGACTAAAACTCCCCAAATCGCCCAGTGTGTCCCTACCCTAACTGACTATACATTACTTGATTTGGAGTTGTACAGAGCATTACAATGTGCTGAAAACACACAGAAGGATAAGTAATTGAATAAACATGCCATGAGGATGTGAATATATAAAAAAGTGAATTATAATGCTAAACAAAATCCCTTTAAATGCAGACTTGTAGGGCTAGTGCCTCTGTATAATAACCGGTAAGTCCAATGACACTTTATTTTAAAGAAAGTCTCAGGAATCTAATTACTAGCAATCACTGTGTGTGCATTTCTACAAATCCATTTGCTAAAGAAAGGCAAATTGAATTTTTGGTTTTCATTAGTGTTTGGTTTTAACGTCTTAAACAGGCCCTTTGAAATTAGGAACAGTCTACCAGTGACATGGTCACAATACACTAAGAGGGAGTGAGCTGAGTTAGGGAAATGAAACACCTGAGCTGTAGCAGAACAATATTGCTAGTCAGTGGTTGATCTGTGACAGTAATATGGGAGCCTGTAAAGAAAATAGTTCTCCAAACGATGGTGATAAATTATTAACCCATCGCGTCTTCTAGTTAGCTCATTTTCTGGATTCAGCCTGTATGCAAAGATCAGCTGCAAAGGGGAGCAGCACCTTGGCAGTGTTGAAATAGTATAGCAACGAATGGATGCTGATTTGACATCCAGAACAAAAATAAAAAGCATTGCACTTGGCTGAGTGCAGAAACTTTGCAAATAATGAAGAGGTGGCATGTTGTTTCTAGAAGGTAATGTAATAAAAGTTAAAACTAAAGTTTGCAGAGTGATGTAACACATAGCAATCAGATATTTGTCTTATAACAGGCAAACTGTTTAGTGTTTCTTAATGAATAGTTGCAATCAGGACTGCCATCAGAAATCGCAGGGCCCCATACGACAAAATTTCCTGGGCCCCCTGGGCTGTACCCACCGCAAGCCCCACCTACAGGTCTGCCCTCCCCACCCCCACAGGTCTGCCCCCCACCACACAGTTAAAAATCAAAAAAAATATTGGCTAGGGTTCCCACATGTTAATAATAAATAAAAAGATATTGGTGATCAGGGCCCCCCATAAAAAAACATTTGTGGCCAGGGCCCCCACCATTAAAAAATATTGGTGGCTAGGACCCCGCATGAGAAAAGAAAAATTGGTGGCCAGGACCCCCCCACATTATGAGAAAATTGGTGGCGAGGGCCCCTTAAACGTCCATGCCTTCCCGAAGTCAGCAGCTCTCAGAAAGATGGGGGGCCCGGCTAATCAAGTAAGTGTGGCGTGGCAGGGCCCCCCTTAACCTTGGGGCCCCATACAACTCTCCCCCCTGTCCCCCCCTGATGGCTGCCCTGGTTGCAATGGGTTACTACACTGATATAAACACTGATCCTTTAATTACCTTACCCCCAAGACACCAGGCTGGACAATTAAATACTATGCAAATTGCCAATTGTTCTATTGTGGCCAATACCATGCTGCACCCTTCACTCCTACCCTACCTGTCTAGTCTACTAAATGTTGCGCTTAATTTGCATTTAACTGGGCAAAGTTGATTGACTTTGTTGTCTGTGTGGTGCCAGATTTATCTAACATTGTGGTTCAAGTTATCTCTCATTCAGGGAGCTTTGTCATATTTAACCATAGTCTAATTATAAGTAGCAAAGGGTCAGCTCAAATGTAACATTTAGAACATTATTTTTATTGAAACAGGCCAGTGTTCTTAGTGGGAAGCGCCTGCTGTTATATATTCCTGAACATTTATATTGTACATGTAACAAGGTTAATAATTAACTGTAACACAACTAACTGACTTAAAAAGTTTAAAGATGACAGATAACAGCAAAGCTTACAAATTTCATTTTACCTGGAGGCTCACAGGTCACTGACTTGTAAAGGTAATGACACACAGGGCTACTTGAGGCACCAAAAACACGGCTCCAAAGTACCTGAAGCAGCCTCTTTATAGACGTAAATGTAATGAACTGACACAATCATTTACATTAAAGTCTAGGGGAGGCTAATTTGGGCACTCTGGTGCCACATTTTCAGGCAACAAGATCTCATGCATATTTTAATTCAGTGTACTCTCTTGCTGTAGGCTGAAACTCATATAATGATTTTAAAACTATTAAATATGGCTCTCTGTTGAGACAGCAAATTAAAGCATGGGTAATAGTATAATTAAAGGGAGTAAATTGCCTGAAGACAATATCTCTTTAAAAGTTGATAACAATCCAAAAGGAAACGTAAGCACATTCCAAGGTTTAGATAAAAAAAACAAGTGTGTTCATAAAACCATTGTATAACTTGTTGCTACAAACAGCTTTCTTAAATAAGAACATTTAGCAGTTATGTAAGCCACATTCAAAATCAAGGTTAATTTAACTGATATTTATTGCTTTTATATACATCGTTTACATACAATAGATATATATATATATATATATATATATATATATATATATATATATATATATATATACACATATAATATGAATAGAAGTCTTGCCATGGGCAGATGTCACTTTGCAAGGGGAAAGCCACAGCAGTTACTATTTATAGAACCACCGTTTCACCTTTTGTACATCTCTACATTAGAGAAAAGTAGGAGCAGTGGTTTGTGTTAATGTTCAATACAAAACTTTCATTCAGAAGCAGAAATAGCAAAACTTCTGTTTTATAACCAAAGGTGGTGGTCGGGACCTTTAAAAAATAATTAGCTTGAATATGTAAAACGATGGCCTTCTTTATAGCAGTTTAGCTGGCTAAATGTTTTCTCAGCACTGGAAAAGGGTTATGATATATATTTTTGTAAGACATGTTGATGGGAATTCTGCATTAGCAGCAAGAGAAAACCCAGCACCATCTTTCGGCCAACACCTGCAGCAGGTAATATTTCATAGCAATAGTGATTCCATGAACTGGAAAAACCACTAAAGTAAGGAGGCCACTAACAATAAGTACAGTAGCAAGAGTAATTATAAAATGTAAAGATAGTTTATTAGAACATGTATAGCCAAATGTGTTTCATGCCAACTGGGCACTGAATATGAGTAAGTGCCCAGCTGGCAAGAAACGTGTTAGACTACACATGTCCTCATAAACTATCTTTACATTTTATAATTACTCTTGCTACTATATTTATTGTTAGTGGCCTCCTTACTTTAGTGACTTTTCCAGTTATTGGCAACCCTTGGACTGGGGTTTACGCAGGGAGACCATATAATATTATTTTCCTTACTTTAGTATTTACTCTAAATCTCTTGAGGCAGATATACACACCACTTCTACTAGTTTATAATAATGATTCCATTTCATCCTAAAAGTCTGTAGCAATTAAATGGCACTATTCTCATGTATGACTTTGAAGATTTTCATTCATCCTAGTCATGGTTAGCTAATACAAGTAATTAAAAAAAAATTCTCATGTAATTTCACAGGCACTGAGCATAGCAAATAAAGCAGTATGCAAATCAGATATTAATACTAGTGATGAGCGAAACTTTTTGCCGAGTTTCGCAACAATGGTTGAAAAAGGAAAGTGTTTATTGATTACTGCCTGTACCAAAAACAATTAGGAAACTTACCACCAAGTACAGCATCGTGTACATAGAAAATGAAGCGTGACCAGAGAAAAATGACTTTCTGAAAAATAAAGAGAATAAGAGCTTTTAGAAGATGGTATTATAATTCAATACACAAATATAAATTATTAATTATATATTAAATAAGGTACAACAGGCCTAATACCTAATACCCAGAACAATACCCAGAACTTTAGCAATGTCTCCTGATTATGCTTATCTCTGGTGCGACATGCTAGTGGACATATGAGACAGTGGAAGTGGATAGCTAGTAAGACATTTTCAAAGGGATTTTGCACCTTATGGTTTTTAAAGCAGTTCTCTGGTATCAGTACCTTGAATACATATGTTAGCAGAGGGATATAATTGTCCTTTACTACTTAATACACCTGAAGAAAAAGTGTACAACATGCATGCTAACTGTTCAAATGAAAACTTATATTTGAAGTAAACCATGTCTGTAAATGTCCAAAAAGGACAACATATTCACATTTGCAAACATACTGTATGCGTACTTGAAAGCAAATAATTGATATTTGGATGTAACAATCAGGAAGCCAGACGTTTCCTGTAAAAATCACCAATGTCTTCATATAAGTAAAACACCTGCAGGTACCTGGCTTCCATGACTTTGTTTGGAGGCCCTCTGCATTCATAATTTTCAATGTATCCCAAGCTGCAGTCGATAATACTGAAGTCTGGATCACAGACTTTTAGGAAATGTGGGCGCAGCCGCCCAATAGCCACCTTGGCAATGTCTGTGAAGGACTGACTAACAGAACAGCCAAAGACAAAGCAGCCGACTTGCTTGTACAGGGCAGCCACATAAGGATTCTGGATGAAGGAGTGAGGTCTCTCTTTTAAGTAGTGGATACGGAAAAATTCTCCCACTATTATCTGCAGAAGCAAACAAAACACAAAAGAGTTAGACAGTTACACAACATTGAACCTCTGATGTAAACACATACTAATCTTTCAAATATAATAACACATGCAGTCAAATTACAAAATTACTCACTGGGCTGCAAAATATGTATAAAATAACTACAAAGCAATGTCTTAAGTATTACCTAAGTATTCATTCTAACAACATAACAGGGTACTTAAGGACTTTGCTGTTTTTTTTTTCTTGAGCCTCCACTATTAAAACCCTGTTTTCTTCAACCAGAAAGCAAACCACTAATTTATTTGCAGCCCAGTAGTGCTAAAGCCCCTCCATTCATTCTAAACTATGGAAGAACACACTGAATATTATCCCTTCTTGTAGCCGCAATGACTTCCAATGCGCAAAATCAATGTGCAGAGATTATTGTTAAGATACCAGCTTCTCTGTGCTAATGCAACTTGTTACAAATGAATGTTTATTCAAAATATTCTGTCACCCGTGAACAGAAATTGCTTCCACTGTTTCTCTCTATTGAGGAGGATAATACATTAAACCTTCCCCACCCTTTCAACTAAGATATCAGTGTATGGAGCAGACAGCACAAATGTATTTGCTGTGAAAATAATAGAGTGGATGCAGGCTCAGCCCTTTTCACATTTTTTCATCCATTAAGTCCTATTTACACATGAATGAAGTAAACCTTGGTAAACCAGTCATCTCTTGCTTTCCCACATAGCTAATTTTGTTTGATGGCATGTGTATAATTTTATAATCTAATTTATGCTGGTAATAACTGTAATGTTATTACAAAGTATTATATTTGTAATGTTGGAAAGCCTTGCCGTGCTGGAGAGGCAGGTTCTGTCAACACAAAATACCATGTATGTGTGTGTGTATGTTTGTTTGTATGTATATATATATATATATATATATATATATATATATATATATATATATATTAACGACCTTACACTATTAAGACCATTAAAGCTATCATACATGTAAAAACCACAATTAAAATAATAATGCAATAATCTTATGCTTGTGATAGGCTTCTGTGATTGGCTGCTTGTAAAATGAATCTCGAGCAGCCATAGTGTCTCATGTAACACTACATTATATGCCTTATCATATGTGGATAATCACACTTTGGGTAAGACCTCTGTAGATTTAGATCGAACTAGTAGCCTGCCATTTGAACTGTGTGGACTGAAAAGCAGTATTCTTTTTTTTTTTGGAAGTGAGATAAAGTGTGGACATGTGTGTCATGTGGTTCTTTATTTATTTTGTTTGTGATTCCTCATCCTTCTCACCCTATTTGCCCTGACCCTCCTTGGTGGTCCTTATAATGACACAGATGTAGAAAGCTGTAAATTGGGGAATTAAATCCCCTTTCCTAATAGTAACAGAGCACTGTTTCTATTTTCATAGGAAAACAGAACTGCACCATGAATTTGCACACTTTTTAGCAGCATGGCAAGAAAGAGATCCTGATTTTTTACAGATGTTGAAAGCTTTCTGGGGTAATTAGAAATAAGTTGAAAAAAATCCATTCTTAGCTGCAGCACTCATGAAACAGTATATTGCTGCCATTTTATATGGACTATTGTTGGCTATTACATAAGCCTATTTCATAAATACACAATTACTGTTTAATTTGTCATATGATCTAAGATGTGATCCTTAAAAATAAGATAAGCTGTGTGACAAGAGGATGCCAAAGGGCATTAAAATATCTACAAGAGGGACTGAACACTCATCTTAATTAAGGGTAACTGGTAAGACTGTTCCACTTTTACTCTGCACTATGACCTATTCATGTGGTTTTTGTGACTATTCATAAAATTGAAGCCTAAAAACATCAAGTGATTCTACTATTTCATAAGCAAAACCACCCACGCACTACAGGGAATATTTATAAACATAAGTTAACCATAGTATTGACGTAGAAACTAGCATTGTTAGTAAGAATTGAATAAGAAACTTTCTTGAGCAAATTCACTAACAATGCTGCTTTCTATACAAGTTTACGACAGTCATGTGCCATTTTATGCTACTTTACAGAGAATTCTTAGCTTTATTCTGTTTTTTTACACAGCTATTGGCAGTGTTACAGACGGCACAAACAAATGTATTTCTTTATATGCTGCTTTATAAATGCCTTGCAGTGTTACATACATAGTGACCTTTAACTGTTGTAAATAGGTTTATGTTAATGCATTCTTATCCTTTACAGAAGAGAGATCTGTGATGTATTCAAGATAGGCATGGCATCATATGAGTCATATACAATAGCATTATGATCTCACTTTTACAGGGACCAAACAAGCACCCAACATATCTACCATTTTGGTTGCTATACAACAAGAAATAAATAAAGACAAAGATTTTCCCACCACCATTGCAAAAGCAGATTTGTTTAAATAGTTCTGTCTTGAATAGTTGGTCATTGTTTCAAGAGTATTCTTTATAACTCTGTGTTTGTGAGCTGAACAGAGAATAAGAGTAATGAGCTAAAGAGGTAGAAAATAGATTGAACTAGGGAAGTAGAATCAACATCAGATCTATGGAGAGAAATAAAATTGGAAGAAGTAAATCAATAACCAGGTCTGATCTACTCCATATAGTATGTACTAAGCTTTATGGGTGTTTTCTGCAGCAGGGATATTCAAACTATGGCATTCCCGTTTTTTTTGGTCTATATGCTGCAACATTTCCCCATGGCTTTTAGTGAAGAACTATAGTCTAAGACCAGCATTAAGTGATCCACAATTATTATGTTTAAGAGCTTATATTCTTGGGTAGCTAAACTAATGTTAGAGGTCAAGGTCACCATCGGAAACCCACTGGTTCTTGGAGACCAACACAGAACTCTCCTGTACTCTTTTTCACTAGAATTTTGGATGCATTTTTTTTTTTGCATTCGCTGTACTCTTTGATGGCTGCCTACTTGAGGCTAGGTGTCAAATTATGGAGACTTGAAGACCAACAGCTTTTGGAAAGTCATGGTTCTCACATTTATATAGTAAATAATGTATACAAAAGCCAATCTGAACCTAGTTCATTAAAATGTTATTTGATAAAATTGGTGGTAGAGATTTGAAGTTTTGTTCATTTAATTTCATTATGTGTGTTCAACCCATGCTGGCCAACTATATTGATTCATGTGTGGTCAGAGATGAAGACATAAGAAAAGAAAAGAGAAAACCATTTTTGTTTTTGATTGAAAGAATGCGCACTTACAGCAAGGATGGCAATAAGAATGCCAACAGCAGAGAGCACAGCATCACTAATGGTTTCTCCTGTATTGGCAGGATACTTGATACTTTCATCACCACAGTAAAACCCTCGACGGTATGGTTGGATAGTGCTAGTTTCAATTATCAGGAAAGGAAGCCCAGCTAGCGAAAGAGCAAGAGAGACACAAGAACAAAAAAAGTAAATACATGATAAACAGCAATTCAACACAATGCAACATCACATGCCTTCAGAAACAATGCAAAACTCCAAAAAAAAAATGGCAAAATGTTCTCCCAGTACTCTAAAACACCTGATTGTAGAGGTTAAGTGCAACACTTATTAGGCCCAGAGAGTTTGCTCCTAAAATACGTATATTGATGCTATGGCTTAAGGAGCTTGGCTGCACTGTACATTTCTACCCCTTTCTTTTGGTGAGCTGATTGTGGGAGTCTGCATTATCTCGAATGAGGCTTGTGCATTGCACAAACTTCACTTACAGTGACTAATGCCACCATCACCCCCACTGTTAGAAGCAGCGGAACAGATACAGTGTTTTTCTTTATTTCATATCTGATGCTTTCATCATTGCAGAAAAACCCCCGCTGGTAGGGCATGACAGCACATTTATTCAGCACCACTGCTGGGAGGCATGCTATGAGGATAAATGGTGAAACATCACAATTACAACAGGCAGGCATTTTCTTTGAAACTCTCATAATTATATTCAACAGTTTTTAATATTTTCTTTAATATTATGTAAAACATTTTTATGACACTCGAAAAATATTGAACATTATATTGACAATTACAAATTGCATTATTCCTCCTGGCAACATGGCAATGAACTGTGCTATTGCAGATATGATCTGTTTAACATATTAACTATAAATGCTATATATACAGGTCAAATGCATAATTCCTCTAAACCAGTCACAGGTGGAAGAGCTGCAGTTCCCAGCAACCCCCTGCGACTTTTGCAGACGTGAGATTTTGGAAATCATAATGCTACACAAAAGCTGGAGCACCAATGGATGCCTATCCAACTTCACAATGGGAAGATTCTTATAAGCCAAATGTGTGCTAAAAATAAAGGGAGCTCTATTGTTGTTGAAAATGTTTAGCAGTGAGAATCTGCAGCGCAAATACGTCAGAGTTTGTGGTGATCCAAGCAATGCAGTTACATAAGCAGACGAGAATAGATGAACTGAAGTCAGAGGCAGGATAGTTACGTGGCTCTTTGTTAGGATTCAGACTCTCTACAAATGGTTTTCATTTGACAGATCTGTAAAACACATCTTACTACAGATAATAAAGCTCTCTGGAATGTTAACCACTTACTTTCTGAAAGAGACAGTTCTGCCACAAGGCTGGAACATGTTCTGTATTTGTTTAGCAAAATACATTATTAATCCTTTTATTGATTGACAGCCCATCCCTTTTACTGAAGAGGTTAAATACTTTAAGATGCTGCCCCAAACAGTTGTCAGGTATGCAAGGGAAAGTTATCCCTTTCTAAACGGATCAGTCCACTATGCAATGCTTGGCCATCAGCTTGAATACTGGACAAATGAGAAATTAATACATTGAGCAGTATTAGACTATGATTCTTTAAAGCCCAAGTTTAGGTGCCCCTAGGCTAGAGTAAAACATGATTAAGTTACTTAAAACCTTTGATTAAGAGGGGTCTACAGGGTATAAGCTGTTGACCTTAAAGGGATACTGTCATCGGAAAACATGTTTTTTTCAAAATGAATCAGTTAATAGTGCTACTCCAGCAGAATTCTGCACTGAAATCCATTTCTCAAAAGAGCAAACAGATTTTTTTATATTCAATTTTGAAATCTGACATGGGGCTAGACATTTTGTCAATTTCCCAGCTTCCCCTGGTCATGTGACTTGTGCCTGCACTTTAGGAGAGAAATGCTTTCTGGCAGGCTGCTGTTTTTCCTTCTCAATGTAACTGAATGTGTCTCAGTGGGACATGGGTTTTTACTATTGAGTGTTGTTCTTAGATCTACCAGGGAGCTGTTATCTTGTGTTAGGGAGCCGTTATCTGGTTACCTTCCCATTGTTCTTTTGTTTGGCTGCTGGGGGGAAAAAGGGAGGGGGGTGATATCACTCCAACTTGCAGTACAGCAGTAAAGAGTGATTGAAGTTTATCAGAGCACAAGTCACATGACTTGGGGCAGCTGGGAAATTGACAAAATGTCTAGCCCCATGTCAGATTTCAAAATTGAATATTAAAAACTCTGTTTGCTCTTTTGAGAAATGGATTTCAATGCAGAATTCTGCTGGAGCAGCACTATTAACTGATTCATTTTGAAAAAACATTTTTTTCCCATGACAGTATCCCTTTAAACTGAAGAATATTACAACATATCCAACGATAGGAACCTCAGTTGGAATTACATCCAAAGTATATGAGTCACATCATTACAAAACTTTATAGTGGCTACTAACCAGGCATTGTGGGCATTAATCATACCTTGTCTTTACATTTATTGAGTTCCATTTCAAATATCTAGGCATTATCTTAAAATCTTCCCCTCCTCTGACTTCTGACCTGCAAAGGAAAGGTCCCCACAGTTAAGGTTCCCCACCTGAAAAATTAATATGCCAAGACAGTGGCATAACTATAGATGGTCTGCTTCCCCTTTAGCTAACAATAAACCAAGTTGGTGCAGGGAGTGGGCGGAGGCAGGAATTGGGCAGGAGGGTTGGAAGGATGGAGATTAGAATGCGCTAGGCCCCTCTGAAGATTTTTTCACGGGGGTCCGTTACACCCCCCCATGCGGTCCCGAAATGTTTGATTGTTGCAAAGTGTTTTGAGCACCATGGAATAAAGTTTGGGAATCTCCCATTTGGTGTTAATTTTTCTGATGGCACTTACAGTACCTACATCTTCTGTTTGCTCTTTGTAAAGTCGAATTAGGAGGCAGTGATTTACTTCAGGCAATCGAACAGGTTAATGTTCACATCCACGCAATAAAGTCTAGCAGGCAGGCTGAAACTGATACCTGGAAATTTCATTTTAATATTTGGTAGCAGCTCATTTTGGGAACTGGCCCAGGGACTAAAGAAGAGTGAGATGCCAGAATCCTTTCATAGGGTAGCCTGGCATACTGCACCTGCCTCAGAGCTCACACTGTAAATATTATGTTTTCATGCATGTGACAGGGTTGCTGTTTTAAGCAGTTGAGGGCTACTGGTCTTGGGGTACGTGTACTGAATGTGTTTTTTTCCTGCATTTGTTTCTTTGAAGCTACACCATTTATGAACAAATGATGTCTCTGAATATACCTATGTCTGTTTATTTTTTTAGGACCATTTCTGTTCTACAACCACCCAGGTAGGTCTAATAAATGACAACACACATAAAAAAATGTATTTGCTAATAAAATGAATGTGTTCATATACTGTATTTACATTTTGATACATATATTTGTCTGGTCCACATAAAATGCATGCCTTTCATGCTCCTGCCCACAGACAGTGCCCTGCTGGCTATGAATATTAACGCGCTGCAAATCCCTTCTTGTCTTTTTCCAAACCCCACCAACACAGCTATGCAGTGCAGCAAATTTCAGTCTAAAAAATGCAATAATGTAGTATAATCTATTTAATGAGGCTAACTGTGTGATACTTAAATGTACTGACAGCATTCAAATCCGAGACTAGGATTAATATCTCCTAAGAAGTTAAGGGGAAATGTCTGTAAGACTTATGGTGGTTTGTAATGGGCCACAACACACTTTTATACTCTAAACACATATCCAATACACATTAATTAAATATTTTCATTGGTTTTAAGTTAATGGCATTGAAACTAGCATTTGTTTGTCGACTTCTGCAATGCTGGTTCTGAAACTTGAAGCAATCTTCCCAACAGCCAACACTTACTAATGCAGAGAAAATCAATGGACAGACAGATACTGCTTTCAGTAGCAATTATATTTACAAAGAAGTTCAACACCAATGATAATTTTCAATTAATGTATCCTGGAATGTTTCATTTACTAAGCTAAATTTCAATTTTACATTTGCCGTGCCAAAATGGACAAGTGTTAGCTGAGAGGCCGCTTTAGGTGCCATTTGCTAAGTGACTCCTACTATACACACAGTACATTAGATTTGTTGGATCTATATTTGTTCCAGATATTATTAATATCAATAATGCTATTATGGCCACTAAATAAGAATGTTCAGCACAGCTGTAACAAAAACCACAATGAGAGTTCATCCCTCCTGGCTTTTAGAGAAAACTTCCCTGAGATAAACAAATTTAATATGCAATAAACTATTTTAATAAAAAAAATCATTCCCTTGAGAACAGTGAGTTCCCAGAAAGTAATAAAGTGGTTCATATTTGACACTGTTCTAAAATTTGCGGTTCCAGAAATAAAGCAATAACATGATCTGCAACCCACAGTCATTGTGGTCTCCATGCAAAACTACTGAGCAGTAGTTTGTACGATCCGTTACACTTAACATATACAAAGTGACTAGTGCAAAGAACAAAGAATTGTTGATGTGTCTTGAAATACAGGTTCATGTTACTGCATCTTATACTGTCTGTGTCTAGTTCAGAATGGTTATACAGTATTGTTTTGAACTACTTCTATAATAATTAAATCTGATCTAAATATAGATTCACATATGTGTGTCTGTGCAGCTTCAGTCACACATGAACTAACCTGAATACCATCTGTTTGTCCAATAAAAGTTGTTACAATGTGAAGGAAGTTGGGAACAGCGTATTGCTATATAATCTAACATCTGCAGCCGGAAATAGATTAATTTTGACACAACTAGTGAAAGTAACTATTATATGCTGTTTTCTTTCTGTGGTTGCTAACAACTTGCATCATCAGTGGGTGGAGTTTAGGGTGAAGCATTTTGTTTAGCAAAACATTCTTTGCACTGTGATATCTCATAAATAACACTCCCAAACACTATTATATATTTATAAGCGCAATAAATAAATGTAGAATTTTAAAAGGCTATCATACATTTGATTAAACAATTGCTCATTATAAAATACACTTACTTATGTCTATAGTTGGTGTACAGGATGTTTTGGGCCCTGATTCTTAGACAATAAGCTGCAGAACTATGGTGGGCAGAAACAGTATAAAAGAAAAATGGACTAGGTTTGCAATTACATGGCTTGCAATGGTAGATATGGATACTCATTAGATTTAGGGCTTGGAATGGTTGAATGTACAGGTGTTGCCTAATAACATAAGATCTTAGCTCAATCATCAATGGCAAGGATAATGTATTCAAATCAACATCTCTTCTACTGGTCAGTACTGCTTAGGTGGTAGAATACTTGCTTAGTTTAACCACTTTTGATCTTCTCACCACAGAATATATGTACCACTACCTTTACTAAATGTTACCAAAAATATATAGCTAAATACACAGTATAATAAAACCATCCTTTTAAAACTGGAAGCTTTTTTAATAGAAGCTACATGGTGGACAGAATTGTTTTATGCAAAGCCGCAATGAAAGTTGTTTCATGAATGACTGGTTAATGAAATATCCAATTTAACTGATCCCAGGATGGGATAGAAAAGCACTAGATTTAAATAGTGTTTTTGTAGCCAACTCTGTCAATGTTTCTATTGTAAACGTGGAAACCTTCTTCAGAACCAACAGCTGCCACCTGCGCAAATAACATGAGGATATAACTGTGTAACAAAATCCAAGCACTGAAAGTTTAGGAGTTTAACGAGACACAGTCAACAAACTGTCAGATAACCTGTATTATATGTATTTATCTTCCTGGTTTTCACTATTCGTATACTAAAATTTGAATCATGATCTTGTCAAATTACTATAAGAACACTACAGATTAAAACAACACATTATTGCAAGCGAGTGCCAGTGAGAGAAAAACTCCACTGATGCAACATGCTTCCAAAGTACATTCCAACCAAAATGGTATTTAAGTTCATGCTAATTATACTTGCATTTGCTTGATCACCTGGCTTCAATGGGAGTTTTGCTCTGCTAAATCCCTCATTTTTATGCTGTGGCATGCAGGTTTGTATGGATCATGTGATCACAAGGGAAACATTTCAATTCTCACAGGAGAGATTTCACTACTTTGGTGGCTCTGCAGTTGACCTCTATTCAAAGTATTGTAACTCCCAAGAGGACAAAGACATTACTATGAAGAAGGCATTGTGCAATACGCATTCTAATTCCCTGTGATGATTAGCGGACGTGCAGGACTGAACAGGTTAATCTGAACCTCAGCTAGCAAAGCTGTCACTCACATTATACCAAGGACAATGTCTACAGTGTTCCCATACACAAAAATAAAGATGGATAACGCAAAATGTTCTTTTCAGACATCTACTAACAATGTTCTGTCCTGCTGTCTTACAGTATGTGAATAAAATGCTCAGAATGTGAACTTCAACAAGCTCGAAGGGAAAACGGCTTCTTTAGGCTTTACTGTGGTGAAGCATCAACAAAGAATTCTCTGTCCCTGTCCTTTCATTTTCTGTGCCAAATGGAGGCAAACACTATTCCTCTTCACACAAGACTAATGATATTTTCTTGGTAATGATCAGCAGTAAATGTTAATGGACATAGGTGGGACAGTGTTATTGGTAAAAGGCAAAAAGTGAAGAATCTGTCCTTATGAATAATCAAATAGGATTTCTACATGTTATGTGGAAATAGATGTAATTAATCAGACAGCGAGCACTTTACTAAGTAGAAGTTTTGCTGCTTTTCAATGGAGTGACTATAATAGATCCTGGAAAACAAGACTGCTTCAAAAGCCTGGAGAAGAAGACAACACGATTTTGGCAGCAGTGATTAGTTTCAGGGGTTGTGCAATTTGTAATTATCTGCAAACCTAAGGCCAAACCCTGGATTAAGTTTTTTTTAGTAATGTCACTCTTTCCTACTAATAACCCAAGATTTCCTATTAAACTGAAACATCAACAGTTCCGGGACTGTTTTTTAAAATGACACCTTTTAATTTGACCAGTAACAAGACAACACAATATAAAGATAATTACACATGGGTGAATTGTGTAGGCACAGCAGGATACCTGTATCAGATGGAGAAAACTGGTTAAAGCAGTATCTTTATCTGGCACTGATATCACGTTCATGCTGAGCCAGATCTCCGGCAGGCAGTGCTATGTTTGTAATTATTTCCAGTAGCCCTTCAGAAACAGCATGAGAGCTAAAATAATGCAGGAATCCTCATGTGGAGTAAATAAAAGTTCTAGCCACCTATAGCTCTCAACAATCTTTGCAGACACTTTCACCCATGTGAGCAGCTCATTTAGGAATTACTGAAATAGGAAAACTGACCAGTATGAAGGAACTTTAATGTAATGTACTTCTTATTTAAAAGACCATATACATTTTCTGATAAGGACATTTCTTCTTTTGCCATGCAATGCCGCTACATCTTTAGCTGGCACCATCTTATCACTAATGCACTAGAACATCAAGAGAAATAGATGGTAGCTCATTTATGATTGAGAACTTCAGATAACAGGGTTGTAATTAGAACATTAACCTCTCCTGTCATAACTTCAGTGGCAAACTGGAAACATGTACAGTACACAGTCATAATACTGCTCTGCTTCTGGCATGGGCAAAAGATGAAAAGTCATGAATAAATGGGAACTTTATTTGCTGATAGATAACTCTCAAGAGGCTGAATGTTTCAGTTAATGAACAGCTGGCAAGCTTTCATGAGACAATCCCTGCCTTAGTTACTGTATAACTTTCTAACAATTTTATGACAGGTAGGGATCCGTTATACGGAAACCCATTACTCAGAAAGCTCAGAATTACTTAATGGCCATCTCCCATATGGGCAAATTCGCTCACAGCACAACACTTTGCCATGCGTAGATTCGCCAGGACAATGCTAATTCACTAAAATCCAAAGTTGCGTCCAGGGCGCAGAACGCTGGCAAAGTTGCGCCAAGCGAATCAAAGTTTCGCTAGTGTTGCCTAATCTGCATACGCCGGGAAGTTAAAGTTCAATGGACTTATACTGTATGTTGCAGCAAAAACATTACACTTCACAAGCCAGGGAAACCTTAATAAAATAAAGTTGTTATATTGCCTTACACATGAGCCCAGTGTATAGTTTATGTGCCATTTGTTAGGAAATGTAGGGGGGAAGCCGGTTACCTCAAAAAAAAATTTACGCTCTTTTCAGCCTATCACCCTGAAAAAGGGAAAAGACGCTAGCGTTTTTTGGCACTTAGAAAAATGTTCAACTATTTTTTGAGGAACTCCTATCTATTCTATTGCACTTCACCTGGTCTGAGGTGGCAAAGGCAAGTCTGGCGCAAGAGGTAACGTTCAGTAAAATCTGCATCTTAGTGAATTTGCATAGTTACTTCCATTCGCCAGAGCACAAATCTGCCAGGTGTTAGGGAGCGAAGTACCGCTAGAGTCTATCGCCTTCGCTAGCAAAGTTATGCCAGCGACCATTAGTAAATCAGCAAAGTATCGAAATGACGTCACGCTGGCGAATTTTTGCTCGCGTTAGTCACTTCGCCCTTTAGTTAATTTGTCCCCAAGACTTCATTATCAAAAAATCCAAATTTTTCGAAAATTTTTACAAAATGATTTCTTTTTTCTCTGTAACAATAAAACAGTACCTTGTACTTGATCCAAACTATGATACACTTAAGCCTTATTGGCAGCAAAACCAGCCTGTTAGGTTTATTTAATGTTTACATGATTTTCTAGTTGACTTAAGATAAGATCCAAATTACAGAAAGATTAATTATCCGGAAAACCCATGGTCCCAAGCATTCTGGATAACAGGTCCCATACCTATAATATCCCTTTAACCATATGTTCCTGTGTGGCAGTTTATTTTAAATGAATTTGCTTTCACTTTCTTTTACAGTGTAGCTAACTTTATTTAGTTTAATGTTGTTTCATATGTCTCCCTGTGAACCTTGCAAATGCTGATAGTACCAGGATTGCAAATATATATATCCATATATATATAAATATATTATATTTGGGTATAATATTGTGTTAAATAGTTCCTTAGATTTATTCTTCTGGATAGAGAATTTGCATGTCTTATCATAGGTGGGTCCTTTGAGCCTAGTCATGGTGATATTTTATATGTCCCAAAAAAAAGTCCTATAAACAGCTCTCCGATTCACAGCAGAATATGAGATAATGACATTTTTGTTTGAATTTACTGAGAAACAAAAAAACAATCCATGCAAAGCAATTAGTGAATTTCATATATCAAATCAAATGAATCATTTCTTTAAGGATTATTTCGCTGAGTATGGAGTAGTCAATGTCAGACCAATATGCACAAAATAAAGCAGAATTCCTTTATCTCTTGAATCTCATGCACACAAATGCTCCAGACACTGCCTCTCATACTAATTACACTGCTATTCAGTTTAGCTTCCATCTGAATAGAGTCTGACAATGAGTCAGAGGCGAATGGAACCTGTTCTACAAAGCTCTTCTCTTTCATTCTGAAAATGAAATGAAAATGCTTTTTTTTCCAAGGGTATCTTTAGGGAAAGTTTATAAAACTCTGCTCTGTAATTGGAGGATAAAAAGTTTTCACTTCTCCAATTCCCCAATTCCCTTGTTTAATCTCATAACTTTAATCAGCATATAGATCAACAGTACCATAGCTATAGTGTTCTAAAAAATATAAGGCTAATATTCACAATTTAGTGTGCCACCATAGACTAAGTGCAGGCAGCAGGCATAGGATAATTTTTACCATGACACTATAATATATCACCAAATTATTGGCTGATGTGACTTACATCCAATATCAATATACAAGAATATAAAAGGATTTTGCATATATGCTCGGTTTACTCCATACATAGCAAGAGATGTTACTCTGACTGATGCTATCTATAATAGCAGTCTTGTTTTAGGGGAAAAAAAGTTCTTGAAATATTTTGTCATTTACATATCAATAGAAAATATGTCTTATTTACGAGATGCAAAACAGCAGCAGCGCTCAATTATCCTCTGCAAAATAAATACTATGGGGTTTTATCTTGTTGCTATGGACACTGCACTTAAACAATAACCATTGTAGACACTTTTGAAAAGCTTCGGTGGGAAAAAATAACTGGCGTTGGTTCCTCTTGTATTTATGTACAGCATGAATTGGCGTTCACAGAGGGATTTCAATGGTCAGTTAAAATGCATAGTACAATGTTGTATTCACTTTTCAAAGATGCTAAATTAGATCAGGCAGTTGAAAGGAGTATTGTCCCAGTTTTATGGCAGGGTTACTTCTCTGTTCCTGTTTAGTTCCCAAACAAATGGCTAACTGTCATAATGCTTGAAAGGTAGAGGTTTCCTATAACATCATACCACAAAAAAGAAAGGAATTGAACATAGTAAATGTGCTGGTCATGATACATTTAAAACTATTACCTTATGTGTTTCTGAATGACAACCCAGCAGCAGAATGTTTGACATGAGTTAACTTTTTTGTGTCTGAAACCAAATGGGTCTTTATAGGTGAGGTAAGGCCCAGAGATTTCTGTATTGGGAGCATTGCATGACAGGTAATAGACACATAGATATTGTTGGAACTCTTTCAATATAATGATTGCACTAATAAGCACATATGGATCACATGAGATTCTTGCATGCACGCTAGTTGCTTGTCACTTTAAATGATGTGTTTAGAGCAGGTACGGAACAAAGGGATTACTGGAGGCACTCCAATTTGACCACCCAGGTGGTCGGACAAATAGAGACTGATCAAGTTGTCTACGTCACTGGCCAACAATTGGATCACATGGGTGAATGTGTTTAGTACACTAGTAAAAGAGAGCATCAATGTCTTTGACGTATCATGTATCAGTTGGGGGTATATATATTTATATATATTTATATTTTTCCCCTATTAATTACATTGGGATCAACCTTAATTTTTAACGGCCAGGTGGCAACCCTATTTGGGGGTGCCTTGTGTTAGTTGAGTAGGCAGCCAATATTGATGAAATCTTTACTAGCCCAAAAACACAGAGCCAAAGCATCCAAACCCAAAAGAACTTGTTGTATGTAGCCTGCATGTTGAAAAGCAAGCCCTGTGTTCCACTGCCCTAAAGGCCTACTTAATAGACAAAAAAAAGAGTTTGTGTGTTATCTATAAAGTAGACCTTCAACCACCTGTCTTTTAATGTGCCTAGTCATTTTATATATGTGAAATACCTATTTATCGAGTGAAACCAGATAGTGTTGATCTATTTAAACACCATGCTTACACATTTGCAGCTAAAAGCAGGTATTTCAGTGGTGTGTATTTTACACTTACACATTATGGCCTACTCACAGGATGCCCTGTGTGCTCTATTGTGTACACTTTGTGACTAAAAATGGAATGAAGAATAGTTACAGGGAAAATGTCTTAAGTACAATACTCCAGTCCTTTCCTGTCAGCTGTTCTAACAAATCCTGACAATACAACATATCCTAAATTCTCTTGAAGCTTTGCCAATGCTGCCTTTCGATAAGTAGAGAAAATAGTCCTGTCTGTTCAGCAGGCAGGAAACAAAACTGCTTTATATATAAAAATAAATAAATTAACCACATATGTATTTATTTATTCACTAAAAAGTGACAACATATTCATCACTGATGCATTCCTCTTCTGATGAGTCTGCACAGGCCCCTTTTATGAGCTAATTGTTGCCCCGGGGTCAAACAATCCTATCAGCCCAAATTGGCCCACCACCCATGTGACCTAACTTGGCAAAGATCTGCTTGTTTAAGGTAAGGGATCTTTCAATGCATGAACAGCTTTAGAACCAACTGGGTTGGCTCATGATGTAAATTGTTTGGCTACATTTCTAAAGCACTAGGGCAGTGATTCCCCAACCAGTAGCTCGTGAGCAACATGTTGCTCTCCAACCCCTTGGATGTTACTCTTAGTGGCCTCAAAGCAGGTGATTATTTTTGAATTCCAGTCTTGTATTGTGCCAAGCAGAGCCTCCTGTAGGCTGCCAGGCCACATAGGGACTACCAAATAGCAAATTACAGCCCTTATTTGGCACCCCAATGGACTTTTACATGCTTGTGTTGCTCCCCAACTCTTTCTACATTTAAATGTGGCTCATGGATAAAAAAAAAGTTGGTGACTTCTGCACTAGGGCAACTTGAGTCATTATAGATTTGTTCTTCATATGTGGATAATTTTGCTGTAGGTCATTGTCAAGTGACAGGTGCAGAATGTGGATATAAATATAGATCATATAACTAACTGCCCCTCATTAAATACATGACCCTCAATGTTATTATACACACTTATAAGGAGTCACAAAGTGCAATAGAGGTTGCTTTCAGTAATCAGATTTCATTCCAAGCAGGACCAGATAAGTCTCATATTACACAGCTCTGACCAAACTGCTCAGTCAGCCAAAGAGCTTTTGTCCATTAACATATTTATTTTCCACTGCTACAAGAAGCAATGTGCATTTTGGCAACTGGTGGAACTGTAAGAAAGAAAATACCGTTTGACTGCCAGATGAGTGAAAACGTTCACAATCAATCTTTCCAAACCATGTCAGGCATGCCGCTGCAATCGTTTGAAGCTTTCTCCTTTTTAGAGATCGACTGGGAGGATCCCATTTCCATGAATAAATGTAGTTATGAAGGAAAACAGCTAAGAAGTGACTGAATTCCTTTTGGAAACTCTAACCACAAAAAACGATCACTATTTACTTGCTGTTTCATTGGGGTTGCCTGTAAAGTTAAGCTTTTCCATTTAAACTATACTAATTCCATATTTGATCTAGGCAACAAGCAATCCTTAAAATGCTAGTTAAGCCAACAAATACTTTGTATGTAAAACGTAACACGTTCATTGATCATCTAGCACAGGAGGGGGTTAACATTTCCACTCCTTTGTATGTCTATGTTAAAATTAATCCAGATGGTTCTCAAAACTCTTCCACTGCGCCAAAGCAGGAAAAAGAAACATTTCTGTAAATATTATTAACAGGGTGGGCTAAATTGGTCCAATCTGCTGCCTAGCATTGATGACATTCTTGGGATTTTCGTTAACACCCTAAATATCACATTTAAGTAAGGAAACCAGTAATTATTTTTTCAGGGGGAGTAAAACAAATCCTTATAAACAATTAAGTTGTATAAGAAGGGCTGCATATTATTTGCACCTGTCAAATACAGTCTGAGAAGTGTATATACAAAAATTATTTTGTATTATTATGATATTATCATGATGTTTGCTCTTCTTGTATATGGTGCAGAAAGGATACATATACAGGTATGGGAAAGCTCTAGAAAGCTCATGGACCTGGGGTTTTCCAGGTACGGGATCTTTCCCTAATTTGGATCTTCATACCTTTCGTCTGCTAGAAAATCATGTAAATGTTAAATAAACCCAATAGACTGATTTTGCTTCTAATAGGGATTAATTATATTTTAGTTTTAGCTACTGTTTTATTATTACAGAGAAAAAAGGAAATAATTTCTAAACATTTGGATTATTTGGATAAAATGGAGTCTATGGGTTATGGCCTTTCTGTAATTCAGAACTTTCTGGATAATGGGTTTCCAGATAATGGATCCCATACCTGTAATCCCATTACATTCAGTCTGTCTTACTTTTAGTCTAGCAATGCTATTGATTCCATAAATCTGAACCAAAATAGTCTCTACACAAAAAAAACATGGCACCTGGGGCATTCTGCCACTATTTAAAATTGGGAACTATAGGAAGGTGGTTTAAATTGACCATAAGCCCAAAATTTCAATGGAGCATTGGTGAAATTGTCCTGTGTGACCTACCTTGGTTTATTAGCTCTATTGGGGTAGGGACTGCTGTGAATGTTGTATTACCCCTATAAAGCATTGCAGACTTTGTTGGTGCTGTAAAAAGCATAATAAAATAATAATTATTGTAGAATTTCTGTTGGCCTCTTCTCTATGTGGAAAATAACACCCGCATGACTGTTGCCAGAAAACATCTAAGTGACACTTTTTCCAGATAAAATCTACAATGATAAAATACCAGGAAAATCTTTTTTCACCATTACCCTAGAGATTGTACAAACCATTGTGGATAGTGACCTAGTTGGTTTGGTGTAGTTCATCAACAAATTTTCCTTTTAGTCATAATGAATAGGTATTCTCAGTTAATTACTGACAGTAAATGACCTGTTGATGAAAACGTTATAAACATACTAGGGGGAGTAAGGGAGAGATATGCTAGAAAAGGGAGTGGAGAAGATTCATTAAACTTTATTGGAAGGAGTAGGAGTTTGTGAAATACAGTATATTTAATTACTCTGTGACCTACTTACCATAACCTACCCCCCTTCAAGAGGACTTTTTAACAGCTACTCTACTGTTGTATTTTATTTCCACTTTTAAGACATTAATAGTTTATTAAGCTTTTAAGATGGTGTGCATCATCAACAAAGAGCTCTAAGCTTAATAGGAGTAAATTCCTGAACTGAGCTGTCACTTCCACAGGGCTTCATTTATTGCTTCTAGCTCATACAACTAAAACAAGGTGGGGTGTAGAGTTATTTTGCAATCTTCCCCTCTGTATGTGGAGGTCCCCCTCTGTATGGAAGTTCTTGTTGCTATTTCTACCATCTGGCACTGCGGTATACCCAGCTGACCTTAGAGGGTGATTTAGTGATCCTTTATCCAGAAAGCTCTGAATAAGATAAAGGCAATCTCCCATAGACTCCATTTTATCCAAATAATTAAAATGTTTAAAAATCAAAAAAAAAAAAATTATCTGTAATAATAAAACAATACCTTGTACTTGATCCCAACTAAGATATAATAATTCCTTTTTTTTTAAATGGTTACTGCACCTTAATGGATAGGATAACTTACTAAGTGCAAATTGTACTCTAAACTAATAATATGCCATTGAGACAAGTTACCTTCTTTTTGCCTGAATGTATTGGTTATTAAACCAATGAGACATAAAGTAAATGTTTCTATTTCTACTCACTGATTCTGCACCCTACTGCAGTGGCATGCACTAGAGCCTCCTGTTGGGGCAAGAGGGTTTGCAGGAAAGGACAGCTTCTGTTTCAGTCTCAGGAATTCAGCAATAATAAAGAGCTGAATTCACTAATTAAATGTTTACCACCCCCTAACTAAGTAAACATTCTCTAACTGACAGCAGAGGTGTATTCCACTGATTTAGTGTTCCTTTTTATCAGTCACATCTGAATGAACATACAGTAAGTAGTCTTGGTGCTTCTAAAGTTTTCTGTTTTCAGTCCTGTTTCATTTCATTCTTGTCCAGTTTGTTGACACAAGGACACAATAGTTTAGTCACTAGATGTATACCTTCACTAGTAAATCAGGGGGAGGGGCTGAAGTAGGGTGATTTAAATGCCAATACATTCTATAGGCCAAGTGGAAAAGGAATAATACCCCTCCTTTTTGACCTAAGCTTATCGAGTTGGAACTTCAAGTGCCAGACTCCACCATTTTAAAGGCACAGTAACACCAATAAATGATAGTGGTTTATAGTAATTAAAAAGTTATGTAATCAATTCACATAGTGTGTTTGCTCTAGAAATTCTACTATAGTTTATATAAACAAGTTGCTGTGTAGCCATGGAGGCAGCCATTCAAGGATCAGGTTACATAGCAGATAACAGATGCATTCTGCAGAATCCCTTTGTATTCTATTACAGAGCTTATATGTTATCTGCTAAGTAACTTGTGCCTTTTCTCCTTTTTCACCTTAGGGTGGTGGCAGACGGGGAGATTAGTCTCACAGCAACTTCGGGTGACATTGGAAATCTGAAGCCATCCCGCCGGTGATTCATATTCTTGCCAGTGGGAAGGCATTTTTGGAGATTAGTCGCCACAACAGAGAAGATGTGTCACTGGGCGACTAATCTCCTTGTCTGCCACCAACCTAAATGGCTGCCCCATGACTACACAGCAGCCTATTTTTTATGAACTTATAATAGTCTTTCTAAAGCAAACACATAACTTTTACCAACGTGTGACAGCAATACGTTATATTTGAATTACTTTAAAATGCTTTTTGGTAGTACTGTTCCTTTAATATGAAACAAGGTGAGGTTGGGGATGAATGGCTCTGTCTGCCTAAAGCGGTGTGTAGAAAGAGGAAAACTATAATTGTTTCCTCTCAATCCAAGGTACGTCTATGTAAAATATATATTTTGGTTTTTTTCTGTATATTTCTCCTTGTTTCATTTTATTTTTTTACATAAACCCAACCAAATATCAGTTTAGGCCAACAAGGAGAATATTTTTCCCTTTAAACTGGCTATCATATTTCTTATAGCTGGCGAGAGCTTATCATGTATTAAAACAAAGTATGACATGATAGACATGTATTCCTTAAGAAATGCTCACTAGTATGCTTGTCCAGAATATATCACCAGCTGCCTAAATATATAAAATGTAAAATAGATGCATCTGGGTAGTCTTCTTAAAAATAAATATTATGTTTGGTCCATTAAAAGACATCTACAGCTGTCCCAGATGTTTCCTACTGCAGAACCCTAGTGTTACTCAACATCTGGGATCCTATCTACTGTTTATTTACAGCCTTTAGAATACTCCACACATAAAGGCTCATAAGCTATCCTAACATGGAAAACAAATTATAAGTAGATTAGCTACATACTGATCAGCCATATTATGATTTCACTTTGCAGCTATAAATAAGTCTTTCTGAAGTTTAGATACTGTTCAGTGAAATCAAATCTGGAGATCATTATTCCTTCTCCAGGCTTCTACTTGTCAGGAAACCTTATAAGCTCAGTGTGATATTCCATTTCTGTTCTTAATGGCATAGATTCAAAACAGATTTTATATTTCATAATTATAATCAAGGACCAATAATTTGTCAAGCATACACTGGCACAAAAAACCCAAATAGACATACTATTATAAGATCATTCTCTTGGACAAGAGAGATACTATTTTGCCCTATGCAGTCCTTAAAGGACCAGAAACAACAAAAAATGAAGATGTTTTAAATAATACAAATATAATGCAGTGTTGCCCTGCACTGGTAAAATCACTGTGTTTGCTTCAAAGAAGAAAAGGCTCAGGTTACACAGCAGATAGCAGAAAAGCTCTGTAGAACATAATGATGTTATCTGTGATCCACTATTTAAAAGACCAGTAACATAAAACATTTTTTTTAAAAAATGTGTTTCTACATAATGAAGAAAAAATACCAAGACACATTTAACTTTCAATTCACAAAGTCTTTATTAAGAAATAACGTACCGATTCTCCGCTTGCGCTCTTCTTCAGAAACAGTGACAGGGTGGCGATCCATCATGCTGCACTCAATTTCTCCACCCTAGCTATCTCCTATAGAAGGCAGGGAGGATAAATCGAGCGCCGCACAATGTATCGTCGCCCTGTTGCCGTTTCTGAAGAGAAGCGCAAGCGGAGAATCGGTAAGTTATATCTTAATAAAGCATTTGTGGATTTAAAGTTAAAAGTGTCTTGGTGTTTTTTTTCCGTTAAATACAAGCAAATTTTTTTTAACATTTTTTTTATGTTACTGGTCCTTTAAGCTGTGCCATATAGCCTTTTTTCAATTTCCGGCATTGCTACACAGAAGCTTGTTTATATGAACTATAGTTGTGTTTCTGAAGCAAACAGATCAGTTTAACCAGTGCAGGGCAACACTACATGATATTTTCATTAGTTTAAAACACTTTCATTTTTTTTGGTGTTACTATTTCTTTAAATAAAAGGTGAATCAGAAAAACTGATGATTAGCCCAGATACCTATTTTAGAAAGGATTAACTAAAAACATTCAGTTACCCTGCCAAGTTTTATCTACTGATGTACTGTTATCTAGGATCTTTATTCTGGACCTCACCTGCCCTTTAGGTAAAGTCATAACCCCTCCAGTCAAATCACAGCAACTGTGATAATAAAACAGTTACTTGCCCTTCATATATTTTTAAGCAATCTTCCTTCTCATCCAGCTGTTTAATACCCTCATGGTTCTTTGGAACACATACCTAATCTTGTATGACACTTCCTTAAAGTATATTTATGCATAACGATTGATGGGAAAAGTTGCAATCTCTCCACGCTTGGTAGAAGGTAGCCTAACTTAATTGAGTTTGAAATTCCTAGCTCTGCCATTCAGAGTTCCATGGAACAATACAAACCAGATGCCCCTTGCGCAATGGTCTCCAAAATCCATTCTGCTTTTGATATCTGAAACTGAAATCAGTCCAGTGACAACTTCAGTAAAAAAAAGTGAAGAAAAAACTTTGGATGACGTAAAAAGCTAAACTCAGAAAAATGAAGTACATGTGTAAACACACACTAACACACACACCCTTGCACAAACAGTACCCTCTACAGGTCAAAGACCTGGCTAATGGCAAGAGAGGGCACACAAGCCAAGGGTCCGAAGGTTTTCAACTGGCAAAGGTAGCATCAGTATAAATGTAAACTGACTAAACCCCTATAAATGAAAGTATTATAAAGTAAATATCAGTGACAGTATATTTGTATTTAAAGAAGCGAAGATGCATCTGGCGTCTTTCTCTCTGCTTATCAAGTTACAGTCATTTTATAATACCAACAGAACAAAGACTTAAGAAAGTCAAACTTCTGTGAGCTACAACATTGCTGTTAAGGATGCTGGGTATTGTAGTCCAAGCAAAACTGCTGGAGTTCAGAGTCTAACGAACTTGATTACTTTTTAGGATAGTAAATACAATATTGCCAGTCAGTTTGGTGGTGAGCTTAGCTACATGAAAGTTTGGTCTTTTATATCAATTATATTACCAAATGCTACAGAAAACAATATTGGAAAAACTTTTAGCAACAATGTTAATCTTTTTCATTGAAGACTCACCAAAAAACATAACAGTTCTTTTTAAGGAGAACCTTTCTAGCTGTTTTGAATTGACTAAAAACATAACTGAGACCATGCACACAAACCACAAACAAGGTTAATTGGCTATTCCAGGGTTTTATGAGAAAAGTTCCCTAATCTGCACTTTGCTTGCAGCTCTGCACATAAAGTTTCATGCAGCACACACTGCGAAGTGCAGAAAGGGACCAAAACAACTCAACGCGGGATAGAGGGGGGTGCTTGGGACTTTGTGACAAACAACACCTCTAAATAAAATTGATGCAGCCCATGACTGTGTTACCAGAGTGCCTGTAGTTTGCCCATTAGGACCTTTCTGCTTTTGTCAGACCACACAACTGCAACTGGTTGCTAGGCTTAGGAAGTACTCAGAATTTGGTTGTTGGAATGGCAACATGAATGTCAGCACTGTGATAGGCATTACAAACCGATCAGCATGCACATAGTTCCTGTGTTATTTATAGATTGCATTAAACCTACAGGCTGCATACACTTGTTAGTAATGTATGTGTACTGCCTGAGCAGGAGTGTAACTGTGTGGAAATTTCAAAGATTGAGCTCTTGTATCCTCTGGCCAAGTTTCTGTGTTTATGGTGTATGGCCACTGATAATGAATTAGGATGTTTAGATAGTAAGAAAAATAATCTGCCAGACAGCAATTTACATATTAAAGTTATATACACAAGGGCTTAAGTGCAACAAGATAAACTGGTCCAGAGCATCACTGTTTTTATTAGGTACTTTCCATTTTTCATTTTTTACTGATAACTTTCAAGTTGAGAAGTGTGACTCAAATGGCTGTTCCCATAAATGGCTGTTCACATGTATATAAAACAGTTGGGAGAGAGTCCCATAATAACAAAAAAAAACACTGAAGCAGAATTTAGGAGATGCAAACCGCTCTGATATCATGGGGTCGGAATATAAGACTGCGGAATCAATCAGAGCAATGGTGTGGATACTGTATGTTTTCTCCTCTCATATATTGGCAACTGTACAACTTTCATGCACAAGTCAAACTTCTCACCAAGCTTTAATGGGAAGCAGGCTCTGACTAGTGGAAAGGCTTGATCATTTCAGTCCCAGCACTATTTATTAAAATGTTACTTGCTTATTCTGCAGTATGGCATCAGGGTAGATCTGTCTTCAATCAGCAAGAAATGTTTTGATCTGGATACTGGGGGAAAAGGTGGAGTGTTTAAATTAGAGAATACTAAACTTCTAGTATGTTTCTAGTTAACCCCAGTTCATTGCCAGAGGAGTAATGCACAGAATGGGATGCCCAACCTGTGGCTCTCCAGCTGTTCAACCACTAATAATGCCAAGAACTAGTCTAGTTCACAAAATATCCAGTGTCAGGGCTCCATAAATTTAAGTAGAACCTATATAAAAACTGCATGTAGAGGTTCCAGTGGTAAAGGCAGATCTGCTGAAAGTTGTCAGATGTTAGTTGGGGAGCCACAGGTTGGGAATGGCACCCTAAATGGCAGCTAAATCAGTAAGTAGACTATAAAATGCAGCAGCAGCAGCAGAAGAGGCTACTTACCCACTATGAGACAGAAGACATCCAGGAGTATGAGCAGGACCCTCCTGCAGTTGCTGCTGCCATTGTTGTTGTTTAGTGTTGCGGTGCCCCCGTTCCTGCTGTCGGGGCCCATGGCTTTGTCATACTTGTAGTTCTGCATGCTAGACGAGCAGCTAGAGACGATTTTCTTTAGATCCAGGCTGCCCAGGGTTGCGCACAACTCGGTGACTTCTGTTAGTAGATGATGTTGTAACCAGCAGTTCCTCTGCGCGGAGCAAAGTCCTTCAGCCTTACAACTTTTTCACAAGTCACAGTCCAAGTGGCAGGAAAGTGTCGCTGCGATTCGTTACGATTGGATGTGTGTGCCGCAGTCCTGTGTGTCGGGTTGCAAGTTGTCAATGAATGGGGGGGTGATACAAAGCGCTGGCAGCCTGTTGCACAAAGGCTCAGTCAGTTCAGGCTCAGTCAGTTCAGGCTCAGCTTCTCCTGCCTGTGCTGCTCGCCTGCTGCCTTTCTGCACTTTTATTTCCACCCCCTAAAATAACTGCCTGCTCTTGGCTCACATGGGATTTCCATGTACAGCCCCCTTCCTGAAACTGACTTATACATATGATAATTAACTGCACATTTGTTTCCAGAAAAAAAAAAATCGCGAAAAAGAGCTGAGCCGGACAGAATGCGAGAGCCCCTAGTGTTCGCAGAGAGCGCAAACGACTTGCAGACAGAAACCTGTGGCAGCCGGGACGCTAGGGCTTTTGGCCACGCCCCTAAGGGGGGAGCTGAGGGGGAAAAAAGGATAACTAGCAGCATGACAGGTAAAGGAGGACAAAATGAAACGGTGAAAGTACAAAGTAGCCAAGGTAAGGGTTTGTACTTTGGAAACCAGTCAAAGTTTTTCGTTGCCCTAATGTGCCAAGCCTGTGTCTCCCAATGCATATTGGGTAATGTAGTTTTTGTTTAACAATTTGCCGACTGCCAAGTTCAATGTCAGTTTTTTTTTTGTTTTTTTTTTAGAAATTGTTTTTATTGAAAGTTTGGTTGCAATCGTGTCATACAACAGTGGGCCGAATAAGTCCACGTAATAGTCATCAATGTTAAAGAAAATGCAAGCCATATAAGATATGATACATTCAAAGAGAAAAAGAAAACAGAAACATAGAACATAAAAAGAAAACAGAAATATAAAACAAAGCTAGCATAACATTACTTGCTGTGGATTTGCAGCATGTATATATCAATATTCCGAGGTTGAACACAGATTTCCGGATTTAAAGAAACAGGTTAGATGTATTTACCTTAAGTAAGACGTCAAAAGTCTATTAGTACGGTGACTCCTGGGGGGTGAACTCGTGGGCGGTCTAGTTTCTCGAAGTGAGTTTTGGATGTAGTCGTTTGTTTCTTGTAGCAAAGAGTTGCCTTTCAAGATTTCCATGTCATACCATGTAGTGTTTATGAAGGTGTGAGTGGTTAAGAATCGAAGTGGTGAGGGAAGACTAGTGATGTAAGTAGTCCAAGTGGAGAAAAATTTCTCCGCATGTAAATCTTTTCTCGTCATGGCCTCTAGCCAATCCATATGAAAGATATGGTGCAGCTTCTGTTTCATAAGTGTAGTCGATGGGATTTCCGTAGACAGCCATTGGTGTAAAATTGTTTTCCGAGACGCTGCCGCCAGCCTAGCTGCTAAATGTTTCTCCCCTCTATTTAAAGTAGGGTATTGTTGAGTGATGCTAAATAGGGCCCATTCTAGTGTTGGTTGGATTGGTTTGTTCGTCATTTGTAACCAATAAGAGATTATCTCCAGCCAGAAGCTTTGTATTAGGGGGCAAGACCAGAGCATGTGGAGAAGATCCGCTTTAGGGGCCGTGCATCGAGTGCAAGTATCCGAGGGGGCATTTCCCATCTTATATCGTTTTGCTGGGGTGAGGTATGCATTGTGAAGAATTTGCAGTGTCATTTCCTGGTACCTACTCGATGACAACAACTGAGTAGTGCGTGTATATGCCTTTAAAATATCCGTGATGGGGAGCTGTGGCGTCAGAACCGTCCATTTAAATAAGGAAGATTCCTCGGTATCTAGGTTTACGATCGTTCGTATTATATGATATATTTGTGCAGTAGAGAGAACAAACGAGTTCTCTTTCCAAAGGTTGTCTATCGGATCGTTAATGGGTGTTTGTTTCATATTATGGACTGTGGTTAATGTGACTACAATACGCATGCAATGAGACTGATTTGTGTAGAAGTCAGGAGTTACCAGATTTTGGCCTCTGTACCCCAGTCTCCCATCACTCTTAAGTATGCTCGCATTTTCTGGTGACTTTTCTCAATTTCAGACAATTTTGGGGCAAAAATCTACTGGCCACCAAAATGTCTGTAGGTTGACCTGTTTTACCAATATTTATGGACATTGTATATATATTAGGGTCTTATGGGTCCCCAATACCTCCTGGGCCCCCTGCTGTAGTTACACACCTGGTGACGGGTGAATCTGTCCCATTTTACTTCATGGAAAAATTTGCAAATCAGTGAAAATTTGAAAAAGGCTTATTTTCACATATATTTATTTCTTTTTAGATTTTTTTTATTTCACTGCTCATATTGTGTTAGTTTTTGGGATACTTTTGAAGTCACTCTTGGCTAGTTTTGGGCTGGTTTGCAAATTAGACCTGGCAACCCTGCATGATGGGTAGTATGGAGGAGATTATAGTGGGAAAGGGGGTGGAAGGGCATATTTTGAAACAGGTGGGGGGATAAGAAATGGCAAATGGGTGACTAGTGAAATGAAGAATGGGAGTGAGGGTAGCATGGTTGGTACTTGACAATAAGAACTGCACACTAGGGGAAAAAATAACTTGAAAAGTAAAAGAAAAGGTGGAAGCCAAAAATTTAAATCAGGTGTAAAAATGGCTTCATACATTATTACATGTTGGGGGTGAGGTAGCATGAAATAATACTGTAAGACAATGGGAGAAATAGAGGAAAGAAAAAGAATGGGGGTTAAACCATCTGACCCTTGCTGTATACAATATGCCTGGGGTTCTAATATCGACTGCCTCACACAGTGGGCCTCATTTATAAACAGTGGGCATATTTGCACCTGGGCAGTATCCCATAGCAACCAATCAGCGATTAACATTTTTCAGCCAGCTGTAGGGTGAACACTGAATGCAATCATCTGATTAGTTGCCATGGGTTACTGCCCAGGTGCAAATGTGCCCAGTGTTTATAAATAACCCCCAGTCGTGTGTTGGGTTGCTCCCCGACTCTTTTTTCATTCACTGTTGTCATTCACTGTATATAATGTCTTGTACAGGTGCACTGAAGGCCAGCTGCTACACCATAGCACTGTGTCATTTGAATAGAGTGCCAGTATCCACAACATGTGGTGCCATCATCTATATTTTTCTATGTATAATGTGGTTGGAGTGGCAAAGCCCACTGCTTTTTATTGTATAATCTGCTGCTATGTTTTCCCTCAAACACACTTTTAAGAAGGTGGTGTTTAAAGAGCAAGACCTTAAAATGGGCATGGTTTAATTTGTGCCACCTCTTACTCCTTCTGGCCTAAAAATAATTCATTTATTTCCTGCATCTCTGGAACAAATGAGTGAAACTGAAAAATAAAACAAATTAAAAAAAAAACCACATCACAAACAGGTATAGTCTGTCTCTCCAGGGTACACACCCCTCCACTCTATACACAGGCCAACCCCCATGGTACCCAAACTAATCTGTCCATAAGAATGTACACTGTATCTTAGGGCAGTGGCACACAAGGAGGTTAGTTGTCCAAGATAAATCTCCTCTTCTACAGGTGACTAATCTCCAAATGCTTCCCCGCCATTTAAATCGCAGTTGGTAAAACATATGCAGCACTTGCCTCTCAAGGAAACTTTGGGCGACTTCGGAAAAACAAAGCATTGCATATATTTTACGATTTATCATTTATCACGATAGTTTTCACACAATTTCTCTTTAAAATACAAAAAGGTTTGCAGAATAAAACGGAGAATGGGGGATTCAAGCTATGCAACAATACAAGAAAATTGCTTAAAGGGCCCTACTTGCTAAAACTCGCAGTTGGTCTGTACATAAATCACTGTTTCCCCATGAGTGCAAAGGAAATATTCACATTCAAACTTAGCACAACATACACATTTTTCTAAAGGGCATATTGATAAAGCTGTGGGAAATATTTTCCACCAAAAAATTTTCTTGCTCTGGCGTTACCCATAAAAGTTAATGGGCCAAATATACTGTACAAAATGGTGTTTTGCACATCATTTCTGGTGTGGGCCTATAATGTGAACAGTACCAACACATATTTTCCCCCAACTTTCTTTTCCTTTTAACGCATCTTTGCACATTAGACATTATTCTGGAAACAATTTGCTTATTATTGTGTTTCCAACTGGCTAAATTACCAGTTGCACTGACTGAATAACCCAAGTTCCCAGATTCCATTGCTCACTGGAAACATACGTAAAAAAAAATGTACATTTAGAGATTGCAATGACATGAATATTCCATATTTAATATTTAATATGGGAGCTCCATGAAACAGAAAAAAAACCCCAGAATCTTTGAAGCATTTGCTTGCAGTGACATGATGAACACTGTTGTTTTTATATAATTCTACGAAATACAGAGTTAAAAGCGGAGGCAGTTCTTGAAATTCATGGAATGTTACTGATTCCATACCATATTTTCAATTATGCTTTGCCTTGAATAACATCAAGGAAAATGTCAAGTCTGGGTGCACCAGACCTTAATAAATCCTTGCATATGATGTTCAGAATAAAATGTTTTTAGGTACACATTAGAGACAAGTCAGAAGACACTTACTGCAGACCTGTCTAGACTTAAATGGCTGCTTACCATACTGATAAATACTGATACTGATGAGCCTGATAAAGATCTGCAACTTTCTGGGTTCCTGCATAGAGGCATATAGATTATTGAACTGTAATCTGAAACTAGCAGTAAAGTAGAGGCATGGTAGAACATGCTATCACAGAACATGGGCAAACAAAAATCCCTATGTTATTTTACAATCCAACTGCTCTACTAGAAATCTGCCTACTGGAGTGCTCAACTTCCAGTCATCCAAACTATTATTGAATGAAACTGCCAGCATCACTCTGACAGTAGGATTCTCCTGAATGCTGGGGCTGGAGTTGAAGCATATGTGCAATGGGGAGTTTGAATGTTGATATTAAAGTAGGTATCTCTAAGCTGTGGGATGTCATGCAGGCACATACCGGAGATTCCAAGAGTCAGTGTGTCTTCTACTCCTGTCTAAAAACACAGGGGAGAAGGAGCAATATAATTAGTAAAACACTAGGCTCTGAGATGCCTGTGCCTGAAGAGGAGTATGAGATAATAAAAAAGGCAATATTTGCCACACCCATTCAACCACTGAAACAGGGATGTAAAAAAATAGTAAGTGGTCAAGAGGTGATAGGTCTAGAGGGGGTATAGCTTAGTGGAAATGAAATAAATATATGCAAAGTATAATTATTTTTAAAGGGGTCCCCAACCTTTTATACCTGTGAGGCACATTGAAATGTAAAAAGAGTTGGGGAGCAACACAAGCATTAAAATGTTCCTGGGGATGCCAAATAAGGGCTGGGATTGTCTATTTGATAGCCCTTGTGTAGACTGGTAGCATACTGTATATGGTGGCTCTGTTTGGCAGTAAACCTGGTTTTTATGCAACCAAAACTTGCCTCCAAGCTAGGACATAAAAAATAAATACCTGCTTTGAGGGCAACATTCAAGGGGTTGGTGAGAAATATGTGCTTGCAAGCCAGTGGTTAGGGCACTAAGTCACTGAATTCTGATTTTTATTAATATAACTGTAGTTGACCATTAGAAACATTGTCCGGATTGGTTGACATTGGTTACTGGCAATTACTGCCTCCTGCTAAGACTCTCTGTGGAAGAGTAACTCAGTATGGCTAAAGAAGTCTGTGTATTGTACTGCCTGAAATTTACATATGGAATTAAAACATAATAAATGAAGCAATGAGACTATAACTCTGTCAATTAGGAGACTATATGCTGCCTTGTGATAAGGACAATTGTCACCGAGTTTCACTGCAAAAATTACGTCCTTAGACTCCAATGGGTGAAAAAAAATTTTGTGCAAAAAAAGAATTGACGTGCTGCTTCGCATGACAAAAAAAATTGACGCCTATAGACTTCAATGCATTTTAGCGAATTTTTGTCAAAACGGTTCAGATTCACACCTCACTAGCTGCCTACAATTACTATTGCTATATGTTAAATGAATACAAAACATAAAACTAAAAAACAAGCAATTAGTCTTGGACTTGTTCATATACTGTAGCTATGAGATGAAGCTTAGTATAATATGAATGTGCATTAATGGCTTTGAGCCAACATCATTAATTCTCCTTGTTCATGTTCTTCTTTGAAGTATCATCTCTCCAAATCCCATAATTATATGAGAATGAATATTGACATCACAGAACACTGATTAACAACTTGGCTTGTCAGATGGGCTTACAGTTTAATGGGTAGACATGGGATGATGGAAGGGAACTGTCTCGCTGTATAAAGCAGAAGAGGAAGGGCAACTATTGGCCTGTTTATTAAGCCAGTTACATTCTTTCACCCTCAAGTCAAGAGGTTCTTGGCCTGCTATTACATGAGCTTTTCCAGTGCCAGTAATATAAGCTCACTCCACCCAAAATATAAAGTCTCATCTAAACAGCAGCGTTTGGTTTCCTGCCATTTTTCTTCATCCCTTTAGTTGGCTATTCCACATTTTCATGTGACGATATGAATCCCCTGATCATCACAAAATAGCAGCTCAGTTTATGGCAAAGCTTTCTGCTTATAAGCTAACTGGCTCACTCAGGCAATACATCTGTGCAAGAAAGAACTGGAGCAAGACAATATAAATGAAATATTAATTATTCATAAGCAGTGACTGAAGACAAAAACACTATATAAACCTGGAATATCCAACCGCTATACTCCTGCTGCTCAACAACCAGCTAGCACCTAACAGATTCAGCTGAAGGGCTGCAAAAGAAAATAGTGATAGAAAAACTACCAAAAATGTATTAAACAGGAACTAATAAAGACTTCTTACACACGTATATGAATATTCTCATTCATCCAGTTCATGATATATAGTATCTAGTAGACACTACAGTCTAGAAGATCATACTAATAAAGGTCAACATCATGTAGTCTCATGATACTGCTCCCTTGTTTCTGTTGACCCCAAGGGGGAATTACAAAGCAGCCTACTTATTTACAGCAGGAGGAATGTTAAAAAGAAAACAGATTGTAAGATCATAATTTCTGGTTTCGAGCTGTGTGAGAGTGAAAGTCAGCCTGTAGAAACATATCCCTGAAGTTCATAGAATTCCAAAGCAGCCAAACCCATTTGACACAATGTCAAACTGCTATCAACAACAATAAAACAATTCAATGCTATTAGCAAGGAAAGAGAATAATGAAATCTGGTAAAAAAAATAAATGGTTAGAAATTCCTGTGGCTGTGCCACCTCATCACTTCCTAATGTGGGTTCTCTGTGCTATATTTTCCCTGTGCGGAATAGAAAGCAGAATTAAAATTGCTTTCTGTGTATATGGATAAATGGGTTTATGTAATAAAAGCTGCATGCACCATGCCCTTGGATACAAATAAAATAGGATTACAGTATGGGTGCAAGTAATAAAGTAGCAAGGGACACAACATTTGCACCCCTTAAGACCCACTTGTGGCCCTGAGATTGTTGATTCAAGCTATGATCTACGCCTTGCTCCAGCTGACACAGTGCAAGGTACAGAGAGCGGTCAGGTGAGAGGGGGGCCTGTACAAAATATTTTCTCTAGTACTGCCTTGTGGCGCATGCATACCTCCCAACATTTTGGAAGTAAAAAGAGGGACAAAAAATTTTTTCGCACGTAGTGAATTAATATTTTTTAACCACGCCCCTTTCTGTGGCTACACCCCCTAATTACCATGTTCATTTTACAAAATTTGGCAGGTTATGAAAGTTTGAACATAAATCTAAACTGTTTTTTTGTGTCTCAAAATTGTTACAAAGTATCTTATTTGCACCTGTTAGGTGTGCTGTGCTCTCTGCTAAAAGCCAATTAAGTTAGAAACTTTTCAGTACAAATGAGGGACTGCAGGTTGAGCTGTCAAAAGAGGGACTGTCCCTCCGAAAAAAGGGACAGTTGGGAGGTATGCGCATGGATCACCCCACTCTCCTACCACTCATTATGAATACATAGCTACATTTAGAGTGAGTCGAGTATTTGCAAAGAAAGTGCCTTGCCATAGAGTGAAATAAATAGGACGCTTTGCGCAAAAAATAGAATGTTTTACCCATAGTATTTTTTCGGTTGTTTTTAAATATGTCTGAGACTTTTGGCAGCAAATGGTTTTATTCAACAGTTGGCTCCTAATGGGCAGATTACACAGGTCAGTTGATTCCTATCTGCCATCAATTTTTATGTTTCTGGTTGGAAAAAGAAATCCTTGCAGTGATTAGCACTCTAATTACAACCATGTTGCAAATGCTGTCTGGACTCAAGAAAACTAAACTGCTTTCTTACCCAAAGGTCAAGAGATAATTGCACAGTGAGGATCACATGAAAAAAGTGAAATGCGCACAAACTCACACATTATCTAGATATGTAAAATAGGCGTGTTCCTGCATGCACTCTTTCTCACACATAGTAGTGCCTAATAAATCAGGGTTGTTCAACATGCCAAAGGCTCATTGAAAGCACTGGGAGTTGCACTTCAATAATGAGGGAAAAGCAGTACAATTGAGTGGGCCAGGAATAACTTAATATTAATTTCTAATATGCCTAGCTACAGTCTAAAATAGATTAGGGATTGAAAAAATTAAAGGGGATCTCTTATTGCAATAAAACAGCTGTGTTTTTTTAATACATCTGTATCACTTTTATTATCATTTTCTTTATAATATTTGAGTTAGAATGCTACCTCAGTTCTAATTTTGTTTGTGCATTCATGCTGTTTGGAACTTTGAGATTCCAAAGTACTGTTCTGAAATCAGTTTCTTAGACCATGAAACCCATACTCTTTAAAATACTAACCGCCTCAATAGAAGTCTTGCAATGGTGTAACCATTTCCAGTCGCATCACAAAAAGTATAAGACTGCCACCTAGTGTTCATAGTGTATTAGGAAATAAAATTGTATTCTTGTAAAAGAGAAGGAAAAAGGTGGGAGTATCAAAATAGTGGCTGGAATATGTTTGAAATTTCGATTAAAGCGGAGTAAGCAAATCATATAATAGCAAATGTAATAACATTTCCATTTTTTATGTGTGTGCTATGTCAGGATTGAAGTAAATGAACTCATAATTAAAAAATAATAATACGCTTATTACAAAAGAAAACATACCAACTCTAGTTTTTCATAAACTATTGATTGTGACGATTTGGTGTGACTTGCAAAAGGTTCTGGAAATTCATAAAGGTGGTGTGCGAATGGACAATTAAATTACACGGTGCACAAAAATTCTAATTTAACAAAACAGTAAACTTTATCAATATGATGTTTTTCTTAAAACAAGTTTTCTTCAATAATCTTAGGGAGCTAGCACACGGGCAGATTCGTGGGGATTTAGACACCTGGTGAGTAATCGCCTCTTCTACGGGGTGGCAATCTCCCCGAACTGCCTTCGCCGTGCCTGCCACCTGCTATAATGACAAAACCCTAGCACCAATACACTTGCGGTGCTTCGATTTTCTAAGTCGCCTGAAGTTGCCTCACAATGTTATTTTTAAGTATAACTGCAGTAAGGATGATTAATACAAATACAACAACTTTGTCCCCCAACCCCCCACCACACACACTCACTGTGTGATAGATGCAATGGCTCTTGACTAGGTAGAATCTGCTGTCTCTACATGAAACATAAGGATAAGCATGTTTTATAATGTTAATAATGTCCCATTACTGTACTGCTGTACCATACATTCACTATTTATGTTAAAATCAAGTGTTATTGTAAGCAATAAGTTTAGCCATTTAGGCTTTCATTTTTTTTTGGTTCAATCAACCTGCTTAAGTAGAAAAAGTATATTGAAAACAATACTTTCACTGACAGTGGGGGCACTTCATTAGAATGCAAGTTTCGGTGCAACACAATGAACTATTCATACTAACACAGGGCAGATACTAGTAGGATAAAGACATGAATGTGGGGTTTTTCAGTCACTGAATAATACAATGTGCCCGGCATTTTACCTTCGACCCATTGGCATTCTCCAATACTGTAGGTTTTTGAGGCACGCTTGGGGTATTCATTCTTTCTCTATAATTCCCTTATTTGATGTGCACTGAAGCATACAGTACTTACACATGCACTTCCAAAGAATATCTTTCAATATGATACTGATGGAATTTTATACATCTTTAGTTTTCCTTTTATCGAATTTCAATATGTATTACATGTGCAAACCAACCTACATTGCTTTAACAGTAACTTATATTATTGTATCTAAGGGGACAAAAACATTGGCTACCCCTCCAATTTTTATTTTGGGGGGAGCAGCATGTTGTTGTTACACCACTATGTAGCAGTCGTCTGTTAGCATTAGAAATTGAGGAGACAGTCATATTGGCATAACAGTCAGGTTTAGGAACTTCAAGTAACAATTACTTACAAAAGTAGGCCTATTAGTGAAAAATGACCAATATGACCTACAGGGAACGTTTCATGTTCGTTTATATTTTGAGGCAAAGTTTCTTGGTATCAGTATCTTAATAGTTATTCAGTTACAACTTGTATAAACCAGTCGCAGTGTGCATATATCTTCTAATGCCTTAGAGCTCAGCAATTATTTATAGATGACACCATCAAACAAAGGTGCCATAAATAAGATATTGCAGTGTATAACAGTTCACCATATACCATGTAATAGTTCATGTGTTACAAGTTACAGTAATTACATATAGCCCAATTGCCAAAGCAGCAATTCAGGGGTTAATTAGCTGGCTGCAGGATGGTGGCAAATTGCCATAGGGATGCTTTTTCTCCATTGGCTTGAATGGAGCGATGCAACAACAAGGTAAGCAAGTATTACTAGGTGGAGTAATATATCAGCACTCTTTATTTAATAATGCCTTACAAAGCCTTAATTATTGGCCCAACATTTATTAAATAGCAATGACAATCACCACTTTTTAGTGTTTAGAATTGTGAGGTATTCTCTGAGATAGCCCAGTTCTCTAAACTTTGTGGTGTTATTATTGCTTTGGAAAGAAATTGCCTCCACAAGTGATATTACTTTATTAACTAATATGCCAAAAAGCAATGCTTGGTGAGGCCTGGTGTTATACAGGGAGGCAAGCTATTTATGCCCACATTAACAAACAAACTGCAAGTATGTAATGTAAATGACTGCTTTATCTGAGTTATAAATCAAACTATTTTCCATTTTAATTGCGTGTAACCACCCATAATGCATTGCAGGTACCCACCATTTTCAAGGACATTTCTGATAATGCTTTTATTAGGATTAGATATAAAATAAAAAATATGTGCATATAAAATCTGCCCTTGATTATTTAACAATTTTATTTCCTAATTTTTAAGAAACAGTAAAGTTACCATTTTATTTGTGAATCCTGCCTTACCAGAATATCATAACCAGGATATAGTACATGCCAGAATACAGGATCTCTAAAGAAATGTACAAGAATGCAAAAAAAATGTATTTCTCAAATTTTCCAAAATATGTAGCCTACTTTCTGATTGGCACTGCTGCTTGCTCTTCCATATTTTGCCCTCACTCATGCCTAGACATGCAGCAACGGAGCATCTTTACCCGCACATTTAATGGAGCGTGTCTTCTCATGTGAGCAATTCTCTCTTCTCTAGCCCTCTGTCATCTGATGCCCCTATATCATGTGATGCACTTATTTTTCTTCTGTTCTCTGATGCCCCTATTTTTCCTATAATCATTCACAAAAGGCTTTTAAAAATCAAAGAAGCAGTTAGTACTCTGTAATACCTTAAGAGAGACTTAATAAGCAGCCTTTTAACTAGTACTTAACTTTTCAGA